>NC_090240.1:29414846-29714846 GCF_024489055.1 Chanodichthys erythropterus
GTTAATTTTACAAGTTTTTCTTAAGTAGATTCAGCAATTACTTTTTACAGTGTAATTATTCCTCCCATCTCATACAAATGTGTAATAAAACACTTGCCCTTTGATTTTTTTTTCTTTTCCTGTGATCAGTGTTAAAAAAAAAAAAAAAAACTTTATTCTGATAATTAGGAAAAGTAATCTTAGAGAAAACATCTTAGTTAGAATATTTATTGTATATGATAATTTGCCTCTGGTGTTCCAATTCATGAAAGTAAAACAATAAAAGAAAAACAAAAGTGTTATTAATCATGCCACGATTTGTTTTCGTGTATTTACCACTAAAATCTACTTTAAAGTAAACCTATATTGAACTAAAAAAAAAAGTGCAATGTGCATTAACACAAACACAAACACCCACTCTTAAAGATGCTAAATGACAATCATCAGCCTGTGATGCTGAGATGACATTAAGGAACGTGTTCTCACACAAGGAGAGAATGGCCTGTAATTTACATGAGTCTCCAAATGCTCCCAATTAAAGCCTGAAACAGCAGGATCCTTGTACATACCCACTGTGCCACTGCACTTATGAGCCACAGGCAGCCGGAGAACCAGGTGTGTGTGTGTTTGTGTGATATACACCAGGACGTCCAAGTAATAGCCTCATAAATCTACTCATGCATAAACCAAAGCAGATCCCACCGCCACCGGGCCAGCCATGCCTACACCTGCCGCTCCTGAACGCAGAAGCCAGTCACCCTCAAGAGGCTCGATCTGTAGAGTGGTTCATCCAGGCCTGGTTTTAATAAGCTTTTGGTGAAACTGTAATTTTGATCGTACAATTAGCTTTAGAGCTTAATGAACTCAGACGCAGAGGAACATCCACATGCACAAGCATGTAAATGAACCTCTCACAGCTTTGCATTATTGTCCAAGAGAAGAACCTGAAACCTTTTGGGCTACATATTTATTTCATAATGCATCTGTTATCAAGCTCTCTGACACACAATAACACAATCTCAATGTTTTAATACTGAAAAAAAATATTTTTAAGTTCTTATAATAAGCAGTGCTGGAAATGGCAGGAAATTTCCAAGGAGTGAATTTCAAGGAGGGACGGAGTTCCAGTTCAAAATGTAGAGGATTTCCATCTTTTATCCAGTCAATAGACTCCAAACTCTATGCAAATTTAATACATAAATATAGTGGGATTTTCTGCATCTTTGGTTTAAAAAAGCAAAATATGTCCCCAAATACCCAACTATATGGTCCCCCAATGAATCTTAGCCATTTCCACCACTGATAATAAGCAATTAGTTAAAACATAAAAACTTAACTGACAATGTCAAAAAATGTCACCGACATAACTATAATGCAAAAACAAGCTCATTACTGTAATGCGGAAAAAGTAATATTTAAATTGCAAATTTTGTATTATATAGCCTATAATATATGTATTATATAATACATACACAAAGTATTATTATTTAGCCTCAAACTTAAACTTGTAATGCAGAAAAAGTAATATTTAAATCGTAAATGTTGTATTATTTCTATGTGTTATACAATACATACATAAAGTTTGATTATTTTGCCTCAAACTTTATATAAGGCCACGTTCACACACAGTTCGGTTATTTACGGGAGTGACTACCGCATTCTAAAACCGAACTCACACCCGTAAATTTTCAGGACTCACAACCGCATTCTCAGAAAATTCGCAAACCTGACTGGACAACTAGTTGTCTGTCACTTATACAGTGTGAGAGAGATGTTTCGTGTGTTCGGTTTCACTTTCGTTAACTTACAGCGAGGGAGATATGAGCTGCGCGTCGTCTGAAGGTTTTAGATCCAGTCACTATTCTCCACCGGAGCTGTTCCGGTCAGTTTTGTGCTCTATGCGTGACTGAAATGCGCGTGAGGCACCGCAAGGACGTGAGACGCGAGTGCAATGGTTAAAGATGTCCAGTTAGCGCATGTTTGCTTTGAAGCTTTTGTTGGTTAATGAAGATTTGATGGATGAACTCGCGGCCTTGTCGTGTCAAAAGTGATAAGACTTTTCAGATTTGTGTACATCACCAACTTTGGTCACTGTCGCTATGGTTACTGGTACTATTTGATTTGAGAACAGGAAATTTTGAGATTCACATCTGTAAGGAAATGCAGTTGTCAGTCCCAAAAACTGACAGTGTGAACGTAGCCTAATGCATATTTAAAGTTTGATTATTTCGCCTCAAACTTAAACTCGCCAAGCTTAAAGCACTATGTTTTTAACACACATCCTATGCAAGTTCACCCTGCCGTTCTTCCAGGGTCATGTTTCTTTGAGGAATTATTGGATGGGGGGGATGGTGATGATGATGTCCATGTCCGTGGTGATGACGATGACGACCATGGTGATGATGTCCATGTCCGTGTCTGCGGTGATGGTGACCAATGAGATGGCTGCCATGAGGAGGATGGGAAGAGCGATGATGGTGGCGGTGGCGATGGTACCCTCTGTTACGATGATCATCACGCCCATGATATGAATGCGTAATCACCTTTGATTCAACAATTGCCCTTTCAGCTTGAGTAATGGTTACACATATGGAGTTAACGAAGATGTCCAGATCTATTAAGACAACCCCAATGCCACCAAAGCCTTTCTGGAGCACCTGGACATTAATAAAAGCAATATCATGTCTTGTACTTATCTTCTGATTATCTGTCTAGTAGTTTACATTATGTTACTGCTTTAAATATATACTTCACTTACCTCCTTGACAAGACCATTCTCATCTGAGAGAATTGTTAAAGTAATAAACTGCTCTTGTCCACTTTTAATGGCCTGACACACCTGAAAGGATAAGAGTTTCAGATCATTAAACAATTTTCCCTAAGCTCTCCCTGAGGAAGCTAATAATTAATGCTAAGGTATTGCCATTTACGGTTGTAACCTACCTGATTGCCCATGTGTAAGCCTAAAACGTTGACGTGATCCTTCTTTTTGTCCTCTGAATTCACATCATCATGCTTGGGAGTATGTCTATAATGATGCCTTCGGCGTGATCTCCGGAGAAAACCAGGCATGACTAGATTGAGCTTTTGCAGTTCAATTTGCTGATCCTGCCAATGTTGAACCGTTTTGTTCTATAAAGTAAAAGAAATATGAAGTAAACACAGAGCTGTAATGCTAATGTGCTACAAGCCAATCGTTTTTCCTCTTGGGAAATAGTTTTTGTGGTATAAATTGTGTTTGGTCTATTGTTAGTTTACATGATGTGGGATGCAATATCATAGCAAATTGTAATAAATGTGAGCAATTTACAATGTAAGGTCCATCCTGTTCGAGATGCGCAGGCAGAATGGAGATGAAGTCCACATACCTATTGAAAGGGAAGAAACTATTTATTACAACAACAACAAAAAAACTGAGCTCAAGTGCAATATGAATGGTGCATAAAAACGAGACTCACTGTGAAAGTGTTCGTTCATCATAACTTGCTGAAGTGTGGTCAATGGGCTCTAGTACAGACACTGACAGAAGTAGAGGATCTGTTTCTCCTTCAAACTTGCCTTTTATACTCTGCAGACAACATGGAAACTTAAGATAAGTATATATTAGTAGTCAACATTTGAAGTGGATTAAAAACATTTATTAAAGCTGTCCTAAGAAGAATGTTTTAGGACAACTCTGATGAAAGGTTTTGGTCCACTTCAAATGTTGACTACTGTATATATGTCGTTTTAAAGTAAAACTCAATAGTAATAATAATAAAACAATAGTAATCCTTGCCTTCAGAAAATTTGTGAACAGCTCTTTGCTTCTGGTAGATACGTTAGAAGTGGGGCCGCCTAGCCAAGTCACGTCTAGACCATCTAAACCCTTGTCCTTCAAGTATGTCAATACCGTCTGAATGAAGTTCTCAACACTGCCCTCATTAGCAGACATCAGCTCCAACCTAAACAACAGCACATTTAGTTGGTGTCAGGTGATGCTAATGTGAACTGTGAATACAATGTGACATCTTAAAAAAAATATTTTGTAAATTCAGTTATTCCAGATAAAACAGTTTTCAATCATAGAGGGTTAGTTCACCCAAAAATGAAATTTCTGTCATTTATTACTCAGCCTCATGTCATTTCACACCCGTGAGACCTTCGTTCATCTTCAGACACAAATTAAGATATTTTTGATAAAATCTGATGGCTCAGTGAGGCCTCCATTGCCAGCAAGATAATTAACATATTCAAATTCCCAGAAAGCTACTAAAAACATATTTAAATCAGTTCATGTGACTACAGTGGTTCAACTTCAATGTTATGAAGCTATGAGAATACCTTTTGTGCGTCAAAAAAACAAAATAATGACTTTATTCAACAATGGGTGATTTCAAAACACTGCTTCATGATGCTTTGTAGCTTTACGAATCTTTTGTTTCGATTCAGTGGTTCGGAGCGTGTATCAAACTGCCAAAGTCACAGTGGTGAACCATTGGAATTGCGAAACATTTATGATGTAACAAAGCCTTGTTTACTGAAATCACGTGACTTTGGCAGTTTAATACGCACTCCAAACCACTGATTTGAAACAAAAGATTCATAAAGTTTCGAAGCTTCATGAAGCAGTGTTTTGAAATCGCCCATCACTAGATATTGTTGAATAAAGTCGCTATTTTGTTTTTATTGTGCACAAAAAGTATTCTCATTGCTTCATAACATTAAGGTTTAACCACTGTACTCACATGAACTGAAGGTCTTAGGGATGTGGAACGCCATGAGAGTGAGTATTAATGACAGAATTTTCGTTTTTGGGTGAATTAACCCTTTAAGGCCTGTTCTCACCAAAGACAATAACTATATAATTATAACAAAAAAGACATAGTTTTAAAAATTATTCAAAATTTAGAGGAATCCACCACAACTATAATAATAACAATACAGAGAAACAATTTTGGAATCACTTTCACAATGACCTGATGAACAATAAAAATACTGAGAGCCAATCAGAATGCTTCCAACTCGAGCTTGAGCGGCAGATGACAAAATTGCACCGCACAATACTGTGTTAGTGCGGATGCTAATATAGTTATTGTTATAGTTATCGTTCATGGTGTGAAATGGCTGTTAGTAGGTTGAAATTTTTTGGTACCTTGATGATTTGACTTCCAATCCAAGCAAAATCTTCAAAGTTGGATTTCTGGGGAAAGTTATACATTTCTATGAGTACATTTTTTTTTTTTTTTTTTTTCATATTATTTGAATAAAAATGGAAAACAACTGTAACATACAAAACAGTAAACAGTATGCAAGATATACTGTATTTTTATTGATTATATATATTATATATATATATATATATATATATATATATATATATATACACACACATATATAATATATATATTCAAATAGACATTAAAACCACTTGTTCAATTTCACATGCAACATGATCATACATATATATATATATAAAATATATATAAAATGTTGCATGTGAAATGTCAGAATCAGAATCCAGTCAAATGATGAATCAAGAAAGAGATATCAAAATTCAGACCCCTCCTTCATCTCTCTAAGAATAATGCGGTCATCTTCCGACAAGCTTTGGCGGTAAAGGTCTTCATCACTGGAGATCGCGGGGACAATGATGTGAGTACACGGACCCCCATGTGTGCGGTGTGTTAAAACATCCAGATAGCAGGTCAGTCTGTGATTCGTCTGCGCACCTGAGACGCATGAGTGAAACAGAACTTCAGTGATGTGTTCTGATTATTATTATTACTCTGAATGCCCTCAGCAGCAGTCTAAGGTTACTATTTCAGTTAAATTATGTTCTGCCTTTCAAAAGTGTCCTTTCTCAAGCGCTCTCTAATCTAACAGCTGTGTGCTTGTAGCTCATGACACAGTCACAAATACAGTGTTCTCTTTGAGAGGTGGTTGAATGACATTTAGGTAGTGCACTTACCCACTGAAATCACCAAGCAAAGGAATGCAAAAGCTGGAGGAGAAAAAATATAGGAAAATAACGATGCA
This sequence comes from Chanodichthys erythropterus, assembly GCF_024489055.1. Lineage (NCBI taxonomy): Eukaryota > Metazoa > Chordata > Actinopteri > Cypriniformes > Xenocyprididae > Chanodichthys > Chanodichthys erythropterus. The sequence goes on from NC_090240.1 coordinate 29,420,844, forward strand.
TTCATTGATATTCAATTTTTTTTCTATGAAAGATGTTTAAAAAGCAGCTTGTTACAGTTGTTTTTTAGTTAGTTTCCAATGTTACGGAAACCCACATTAAAAACCACATCCTGATGTCAGTCTAAGTGTTGACACAGAAAATATTCAACTGCACAGTTTTGTATCAACAAATGGCAAAAAGATGCAACATATTAGATGCAATACGATGAAGAGGTCTTGCATATCGAGTAATTTTATGGTATATTATATTTTGTGGTATGTGAATCTGTTATTTTTGACAAAATTCAACATCAGCAATAGCTACTTTAGATATTAATATACTCCCCTGGTCAAAATTTGAGGGATGGTAAGATTTTTTATTTAAAAAAAGGCTTTAATAAAAAAATAAGTATTTACTGTAAATATTTTTACTGTAAAAAGTAATTGTGAAATATAAAAAAAAAACTGAACACAAAAAATATTTATATATTTTAAAATGTATTTTTTTTACTGTGATGACAAAGCTGAATTTTCAGCATCATTACTCCAGTCTTCAATGTCACATGATCCTTCAGAAATCATTCTAATATGCTGATTTGCTGCTCAAGAATTTATTATTATTATCAATGTTGAAAACAGTGCTGATTATTATTAAATTTTTTCATGATTCTTTGATTAATAGAAAGTAGAAAATTTGAAGATTTCTATTTGAAATAGAAATCTTTTGTAACAAGTCTTCACCGTCACTTTTGATCAGTTTAATGCATTAATTTCTTTAAAAAAAAAAAAAACTGAACCCAAACTTTTTGAACCGTAGTGAATTTAAAATATATTCAAAGAAAAATGATTAATAACTTTTAAGCCACATATGCAAAACTATCATCTGCAGAAAATACTGGTTTAATAACAACATTTAAATGTCAAAGTTTCACAATGGTTTAAAGACCAAAAATAACTGTCTCAAAATAACATTTAAAATAGAAAACAATGCAGTGTATACTTGCCTCTGTTGAGCTGCATTGTGCCTGATGAAGCAGTCATTTGGTGTGTTGTCTGATAAAGGCAAACAGTATATAATAAACATACAGAAACCACTTCCTGTTTAACACTTGCCCCAATAGTTTCCCTTTACTTCAACACTTCGCTGATCACAAGCCCACATCCTGATCACTAGTATTGTACAATAGGCCTGTGTTGTTTCTACCCACGCTGCATTTATATATCAGAACAATATGTAGATTGCATTTATTAGTCAGCAAAAACTGCACACAGCACAGAACATTATGACTATTATTAGAAACTACACAACTTGAGCAATTTCTGCCAAAAGATTTCTGATTAATTCCATTAGGTCTGCAATCTCTTACTATGTATTCAGAGCTAATCTATGTGATTACATAAAAAAACTGCAAACTTTTGTTTGTGCACATATAGTTATGCATAAACCTGATATAGTTTTATATGTTAAAGTAATCTACACACTCAATTTCAAAACAGTTTTACAATTATCAGACTGATTTTGATGTCAAAACAGAGTCAATTATGGCATGATTCTTTACTTACATTTGAAAAACGTAGCTTCTGAAATTTAGCTCATTTCTGACCGTCACATTCAAGGCCTCCTTTTGAATCAGGGTTGCCAGGTCTGCGTAACAAAACCAGCCCAATGACCCAAATATCAAAAATCTAAATTCGTCACTCCCATACCTAAAATACACATTTTAAAGTTATTTTTATGCAAATTGAAAACCACTCTATCGTAATGATGATAAACACAGGCAGTTTTATCTTTGGTAGAAAATAAAATATTTCAATACGAGCATTTCAGTCGAATATAATTTATGCAATATGTCAAACATTTAACCGCCAGCAACAGTTTAAAAGTAGCTGAATTGCTGGGGGGAAAAGCGCGGACTTGGCAACCCCGCTGATGGGCTTAAAGACGGTGATCCTCTTTCTCACTCCAGATTAAGCTTTGTGTTATTAACCAGAGAGTACATCGCCACCTTTTGAAAAGGAGTGGAGGTCTGTTTCAGTCTGTATACATCCTTAATTTAACCATTTTTATTTAAGGTTTACAATGTCACAATGGTGAGTCTGGCCTATACAGAGCAGAACTATACATCTGTTTAGTCAATGAGTCTGCAGATATAAGATGCCATTTAAAGTTATTTACGATCAAATGTTCAAATACTTACGTTTTAATGGAAAACACTTACCACATAATACTTAAAGGGACAGTTCACTCCCAAAAATCATCTGCTGAACACAAAGGAAGATATTTTGAAGAATATTTGTGACCAAGCAGATCTGAGGCACCATTGACTTCCATGGTAGGAAAAAGAAATACTATGGAAGTGAATGGTGCCCCAGATCTTCCTTTGTGTTCAGCAGAACAAAGAAATTTATACAGGTTTGGAACAATGAGAGGGTGAGTAAATGATGACAGAATTTTCATATCCCTTTAAATTGTGTCAGAACTTAAGTCGTGGCAGATTCATGTGGAAGCTGAAGTAAAAGAATATTGTGAACTGCTGCCCCCTGCTGGTATGAAGTGTAAATATGCTCAAACTTGCAAAACATTTATAGTAACACTTTATTTTGATGGTCCACTTTAGACATTCTAACTAAAAGCAACATTGCAACTACATGTCAGCTACCAATAATTAAAGTATCAGTTGAGTATTAGTAGACTTAATATCTGCTACCCCTCATTCTACTGACTATAAGTAGTTCTGCAGCCAATGTGTCAACTTATTCTACTAATACTCTAACAAGAGTTAGTTGGCATGCAATTGCAAAGTTACTTAGTTAGTGGAAAATCAAAAAGTGTAACCAAAATACATTTATTCATACTTCATATTAATGTGTACATTAAAGAACTCCCAAAAGGGAAAAAGAGGAAACACACAGGATTTGTGGGATAGATTAAAACAGTAGTACTTTAATCCCCTTTAAATGTCTCAATGTAACAGGTACTGTGCAAAGTTTTAAACTGCAGGTAGTTTAACTGTAATCAGTGATTAATTTGCATACAGCTGGTTAAAAGCAAACATGATACAAAACTCACGTACATGCTATAGAGTGAAATATTGTCCGTTTTGAAGGTGACTCTTTCTACTTGGTTTGAACAAATAATACATTTAACATTTCTATGTGACATAGTGCAATGTAATTGTTTTTTGTTACTTTTTGGCTCCTAAAAAGTGAATGATTCTTCAAAAGACTTGAGTAAATAGTTCAAAAATTATTTACTCACCTTCATCATGTCACACACACGTGGACACAAAATAAAATATGTTCGGTAATTAACAAATTAAATTTTGGTCTGTTTACAAAGCTATTATATGAGGATTGTATAAAATATTTTGGATTTGAATGACATGACGGTGAATAAATGACTGTATTTTGGAAAAACTATTCCTTTAACATCTAAAAAATGATCAGACTCAAGCAAACACACTTAACATCTGCTCAACAAACAGAAGGCTCATCTTTCAATGCACATGAATTTTAAAACATAAACACATATTTTTGTCTGGCAGAATATTCTGAAGAAAAGTAACATTTCAGATGACATAACACAAATATTTAGTATTCAACAAGGTGAGTTCAGCTACAATTTAGTGATTATATGTAACTAAAAACAATATCTGCAGATGCCTGAGCACCAGTTAGTCATTCATTCAATTTCTCCATCACCCCCACTAGTGGCAAAGAGAGGAACTGCACAATAATAATACATCATGCGCAACGTTCGGAACAAAATACTAGTCATACTGCCAAATATTTGCTATGCACATAAAGATGGTATGCAAAACAGAAGCACGATGCAACTTGGAATGCTAGACTGTCATATTTCAGCGAGTAATAATGCATGGTTATTAAGCATTTTTGCATGCCTTGCCTTTTAGTAGTCCTGTTAAAAAATGGCTGCTATAACTTTTAGGTCTCATGTTGGTAACTGGTCAAACCACGTCAAATGTTGGTTATCCAGACATATGCATAGTTTACACTGCTGTTCAAAAGTATGGGGTCGGTAAGAAATTTTTAAAATACTTTTAGATTTTTACTATATAACTTTAAAAATAAGTAGTATAATACAGCAAAGATGCATCAAAAGTGACTTGATACAAAAGTTTTCAAATAAAAGTTGTTCTTTTGAACTTTATATTCAGCAAAGAATCCTAAAAAAGAATTGCAGTTTCCACATATATACAACCGTTTTCAACATTGATGATAAGAAATGATTCTTGAGCACCAAATCAGCATATAAGAAAGATTTCTGAAGAATCATGTGACATTGAAGACTGGAGTAATGATGCTGAAAATTCACAGGAATAAATTACATTTTAAAATATTTTTTTTACTGTCTAGGTCAGCATAAGTACGGAAGAGGATTAGGGCCAGGCAATAATAAAAAAATAAAACCATCTCGAGATTAAAGTTGTTAAATTTCGAGAAAAAACTCATTAAATTAAACCACAAGATGTTGAGAATAAAGTCATTAAATTACAAGGAAAAAAAAGTCGTTAAATTATGAGAACAAATTCGTTACGAATTTGTTCTCATAATTTAACGACTTTTTTTTCTCATAATTTAGTGAGTTTATTCTTAACATTTTATCTTGACTTTTTTCTCGAAATTGAAAATTTTTCTCATAATTTAACGAATTTGTTCTCGTAATTTAACGACTTTTTTCTCATAATTTAACAAATTTGTTCTCGTAATTTAACAACTTTTTTCTCATAATTTAATGAGTTTATTCTCAACATTTTATCTCGACTTTTTTCTCGAAATTTAACAACACTTTTCTCATAATTTAACTAATTTGTTCTCGTAATTTAACGACTTTTTTCTCATAATTTAATGACTTTATTCTCAACATTTTATCTCGACTTTTTTCTCTAAATTTAACAAGTTTTTTCTCGTAATTTAATGAGTTTATTCTCAACATTTTATCTTGACCTTTTTCTTGAAATTTAACAAGTTTTTTCTCGAAATTTAACAACTTTAATCTCGAGATGGTTTTACTTTTTTATTATTGCTTGGCCCTAATCCTCTTCCATACATAAGAGACTTTGTTCATAAAAATGTTTAAAAAAAATCTTACCAACTTCTGAAAGGTAGTGTACATACCATAGAAATAGTTGTATGGTAGTATGCTGTTCCGAACACATTCACGAATAATCCTCAACTTCCAATCATAAATAAAACTAAGCATAAACAACATTTAAAAAGCAATGAAATATGGCAAACAATAAAGAACACTCTCTCTGAAAACAATAGCAACATTGATAACATTGATACCCTAGATACAGCTGTGCAAACCCTTCATTATACACTCATTCAACTCACTTTGGGAAAAAATGTGCAAAAATTGTACCTTTAAGGTTACAGCAATTTGTTTGCAGAGATTTGAAAAATGTTTGGGAAAAAAATCTTTGGGTAACACGCAGCGCTCATCTCCATAGATATATATGTATATGTAGATGCCACATTCATCCGCTCCAGACATGTTGAAATGTCCGCCATCTTGGAACAGTCATGACTGTTAAAAAAGTACACTCTATATAGTATGAATATGTGTAGTATGAATGAAATTAGGACATACTACATCCGCCATGGTGTTACTGTCATGTGACCTAGCAGCATCAGTTGCATCGCTACACTTCCATTCATAGATCCTCTCCTGTGGCCTCATGGCAGGGGCACTTTTTTGATCCTTCTTTTAGAAAAAAAGAAGGCGATGACAACGTTTTTTCAAGCACACACTGTAAGTATGCGTTATGTTGCGATGACATGAATCACGCGATCAAATTTCCATGTTATGTTTTAACCTACTGTAACGTTGCATTTACATGGTGTCAATCGAATGCGCACTTCAGAATATCGGCGGAAATAGTAGGTCACCCGTGTACTTTTCGCCTACTGTTTTTCGAATACTCTGCATTCAAACACGCTATTCTTTTGGTGTACTGTTTTTCGCAAACTATATAGTAGGGAAGTATTCCAAGTCCTTTGCAGATATCAATATTCATACATGCGTAAACTATGGTTCCAGGCGCACAGTCAGCTTGCTCTTGAGTGTTCACGGACCTGCTTTGACCATTCCAATATGGAGGACAACTTACGTATAGCGGCCCATAGAAGCAGCTGCTAATGAGGAATCTATGTATATATCTCTAAGCTCATCTCTGTCACTTTTTACCCAGCCGCCCAATCATAGTGGATGAGGGGTGTGACAAATGCCACACCGATCAACTATGTGTTACGGCCATCTCATCATCCAAAACATGGGCAGAGCAAGTACTTTACTGTCAACATTAATCATTACCTTGGTGGACAGCTTTGTTTCAAAGATGGCCAACGTGTGAAATGACTTGCCTTCAAGGGACTTTGCCAATATGCACCCTTATTAAGGGGTAAATAAGGTACAAAGGTGTCTCTTTAAGGGTACTGCCCCTGTGACAGGTTGTTGCACCCCTAAATGTACAACTTTTGCACATTTTTTCTGACAGTGAAGGGGACCAAGCACTTCACATCTGACATTTGGAGAGAAGTTGCCCTGAGTAAAATAACAACTACCTGTGACCACATCCTAGTGTGTCCACTGCCTTCAAAACACTTGACATACCTTAATCCGATGTCAATATAAAACCCCCAATCAACTCAAAAAGACAGGAAAGAGGCAGATCAGAGACATTCATCGACTTCTTACTCCAGGGCCCGGATCTGAGGGGAAGGAGGGTCTGAGATTTGAGTCTTTTCTGTGAAAGCAAGGAGGCCATTAGACGGCATTAAAAAGGATAACCATCGATCAATCCATCCTTCCATCTCCACATTGGCAGGTGAAGCCACCGACTGCAAATACAAAAACTTTGCAGCTGAAGCAGCCAATCAAAAGTCACTGAGGATGCTGATGTCAGCAAACTCCTGGCGGTAACGGTAGGAGTACATGCCCAGCAGGAAGGCCCATTTAAGAGTCATGAAGCTCCACACGGCTGACAGATAAAAGCTCTTGGGGTCAGTTAATGCTGAAGACAAAAACATACAGAACGGATTAAAGACAGCACTTTAATCTTGCATATTACGCTATTACAGATTTTGTGTGGGGGAATATTTTATGAGACAAAGCTGTCCATGTGAAGGTACTTACACTGCTTTTCTATAACAGCTAGAGATATGAAGGTGGCAAAAGCAGCAACAGCCAGGAGGGAGAAGACAGAACTAACAAACATGAAGAACTTGAGTCCCTTCAGCCATGTGCGCCAGTAGTCCTGAATGTACATGATGTGAGTGACCAATGCCCAGAGTGCCAGAACGCCTGGAGATTGAAACACATAACATACACACATCATGAAATTAATAAAGTATCTATCTATCTATCTATCTATCTATCTATCTATCTATCTATCTATCTATCTATCTATCTATCTATCTATCGCAAAAACAGGTTGATCCTTTTAAGACAGCTATAAAACATTCAGCAATTATAATTACAGTGGGATCCAAAAGACCCAAGAAACCATTTTTTTATTTTTTATTTTGCCATTTCTATTTTTATTCAATTTTTTTTTTTCATTACAAATAATATTCATTTATCAGCATAATGATTTGAGTGAAAAGTAACATAAAAAAATCAAAAGGAGTACACAAACACTGTTTATGTGTTTAATATAGGTGTAAAATATTTAAATATACATTATTAAATATTATTGTTTCATTTTATATCATAACTTATTCTTTTTAACTTTTTCTGTTTATTCAATGTGGACTTCTGCAGCGCACTGTATGTTTCTTTATATGTCTCTGTCTGTGTACAATGGTCAAATATCTGCATATTTATGGGTTATGGTTTCCAAACTCAATATAAGAATATAACAGGATGATATTTTTAAGAAATAAATAAAAAATAATCACCAGTTAAATCTATATTGGAAAGGAAAACCATCCGCTGCAGACTTATACACAATGTGACAGCCGCAGACAGTGTCAACCGCACGATCACACAAATACATGCAATTCAACTAATTAAAAACCATGCCAGTAAAAGAAACAGGATGTGAAATCTTTATATTTGACAGTGGATGTGTAAGGCTGTGGCCTTGAGATTATTTACAGACCTGATAATCCGCCCATCGCCGCCGTCCATGGTTGTTTATAAACCACATTCCACACGATAAACGCAGAAAAACCCACCAACATGCCGAATGTGGCATAGCCTACACTGATGTAGATCCTGTTTGGACCCATTAATAACGTAAAAAGTACCGCAGTAAAGCTGTAAGAAGAAGCTGAACAGAAAGATTACACCATCGATGAGAGATTATGCAATTCACCGCTGCTTATTCGTAAACACGACTGTAAGACCCGGAAGAGCTCCGCGTATCACCAAAGCAACCGTCAACAACCTCACGGTCCCGGATGTTTAGTTGAACAAAACGTTTCATTATTTATTTATTTAAAATGTGTTCATTTTTAAATTATCTATCTATCTATCTATCTATCTATCTATCTATCTATCTATCTATCTATCTATCTATCTATCTATCTATCTATCTATCTATCTATCTATCTATCTTTTTCTGTAATACAGAATAAACAAAGAAAAGGCAAAAAGTGTGTAAAAATATTTATTAATTTACCAATAAATGCTGTGTTTGAGGCAACAGACCAGTGTTTCTCAACCAGTGGGCCAGGTAATTTAGTTAATAAATTAATCTAAAACAGTAACATAAAAGTGAGAAATCATATTTCTTTATTTAATTTCACCCTCAATAACTTCTGTTTCTTATAATAAAAAAAAAAAATAAAAAGCAAGCCGCTTTGTCATAATTATAGCAAAATACTGTAAGAAATATTGTTGAAAATTGTGTTGGACAATGGGGGCCTTCGTAAAAATTTTTGAGAAACACTGCAATAGACAATGTCACATGATGTTTCTCATGTTTGTGCAGCACTGAAGATGGTGGTTTGAATCAGTTTGATCTTTTCTTAGTGGTTTTCCATCTAGCTCTCTTTCTCAGAGCTCTAGAGTAATTGTGAAACAAACAAAAGTAGGTTGTAAAACCTGCTGGAAGTGATCATCGTCATTGATAATGCAGATAATGAATAATATTCCCTTGTAGAATAGAAGATGCTATACCCAGAATTGATCACTGCTGACATCATTCAATCATCCCATTGTGACCTATTCACTTTGTCTTTCAAACATATGCATACACAAGAAATGTGCTATACATCAATGGGATGATTGTACTATATATCAAGTAGCTAAATTAAACATAAAGTCATCATATAAAACTAAGGGAAAATGTGCGTATTATTACAACCTGAATTTCTGAAATGTTGGGACGTTTTTTTAAATTTGAATAAAATGAAAACTAAAAGACTTTCAAATCACATGAGCCAATATTTTTTTCACAAAAGAACATAGATAACATAACAAAGGTTTAAACTGAGAAATTTTACAAATTTTATACACAAAATGAGCTCATTTCAAATTTGATGCCTGCTATATGTCTCCAAATAGTTGGGACGGGGGCATGTTTACCATGGTGAAGCATCCATAAGCATCCATTTGTGGTGTCCGTGAATTCCAGCAAGAATGTCAAATTTGGACTCGTCTGACCATAGAACACTTTTCCATTTTGAAACAGTCCATTTTAAATGAGCCTTGGCCCACAGGACACGACGGCGCTACTGGACCATGTTCACATATGGCTTCCTTTTTGCATGATAGAGCTTTAGTTGGCATCTGCAGATGGCACGGCGGATTGTGTTTACCGGCAGTGGTTTCTGGAAGTATTCCTGGGCCAATCATGCCGATGGGTGATGCAGCGTCGTCTGTCCGTTAGGCACAGAGATTTCTCCAGTTTCTCTGAATCTTTTGATGATGTTATGCACTGTAGATGATGAGATTTGCAAAGCCTTTGCAATTTGATGTTGAGGAACATTGTTTTTAAAGTATTTCACAATCTTTTTATGCACTCTTTCACAGCTCTGCCCATCTTTACTTCTGAGAGACATCCCTTTAGCTAATCATGTGTTCTCCCAGCTGAATCTTTTCAAAGTTTCTTGCTTTTTCAGCCATTTGTTGCCCTGGTGCCAGCTTTTTTGAGACCTGTAGCAGGCATCAAATTTGAAATGAGCTCATATAGTGAATAAAAGTGTAAAATTTCTCCCTTTAAACATTTATGTTAGCTATGTTCTATTGTGAATAAAATACTGGCTCATGTGATTTGAAAGTCTTTTAGTTTTCATTTTATTCAGATTTAAAAAACGTCCCAACATTTCCGGAATTCGGCTTGTAAGCAGACAATATGACATATAACCGTGTAAACAGAACAGAAAAGATCAAATTCAGATCCATTCAGATAATCAAAATCTCAAGTATACTGTAGATTAACCATGAGCACACAATTTTTGGCAAGATGCATGTAAACAGAATGAAAGTCCAGAGGGGAGTGGACCAAACCAAGGGGCCACAGATGTACTTTGGCCTCATTTCCCCCAGTCACTATTGAGAATTGAAATACTGTGGCTTTTACTTCTAATTCAAGGAAGTGGAGGACAACAAGTGTCATCAAGCTTCTCGACACACCTTCTTATGTCAACCTTTATGAAATGAACACAAAGCCACATTTTATGTTACCAATCGGAGTGCAGCAGGAAGCCGGTAACTCGCGTGGCTTCAGCAATTCAAATGAGATCAAAACTCAGTGGTTTCCTCTGTCTGCTTCACAGGCATCACAGAAAGACATAAAGAGATCGAGCGAGAGATAAAGAGAAAGGAAAAAGTCATACAGAGATAGATACATCGCAAGACAAATGAATATTTGGCGCTCGCTTTAAAAACAAGAAAGACAAGATTGTCCTGACTGGCACTGAAGAAAACTATTTGGAGAAATGGACACACTGCCAACTTCAGATATACCAGGTAAGTGTGTTTATGAAACTTATCACAGACAGATGTAACATCATTTGTGTTTGAGTAGTGTTTAACCAGTTAACTGTGATTTTGTGTTACCTTACACTCTTAAATATAAAGGTTTTTATTATCATTGATGGTCCCATGAAGAACTTTTAACATCCATGGAAACAAAAGATTCTTTATAGTGGAAAAAAGGTTCTTATTAAAATGTTCTTCACACTTACACAGAAACTGTTAAAGACAATTCACCTGAAAATGAAAAATTTTGTCATCACCTACTCATCCTCAAGTTGTTCCAAACCTGTATGTGGTTCCTTCTTCTGTTGAACACAAAAGAAGATATTTTAAAGCCACTGACTTAGTAGGAAAAAAATACTATGGAAGTCAATGGCTACTGTCAGCTGTCTGGTTACTAACATTCTTCAAAATATCTTCTTCGTGTTTGACAGAAGAAAGAAACTCATATATGAGGGTGAGTAAATGATGACAACATTTTTGGGTGAACTATCCCTTGAAACCTTTATTTTTAAGAGTGTATGGAGATGTTACTACCTTAATGATCCTGAAAAATGACATCAGTTAGATAATAATTAGATCATTATATCATATTTTTACTAGTATTTTTGACTAATTTTAAACAAATTTTTAATAAAATGAGTTTAAATGTATACTACATGACACATGGGTAAATGACTACAAAATATTTTAGAGTGCTGATAGGCCGATTATATTTGCCCACATTTATCCTGAAACCTGAAAGTAACCGCAGAAAAAGTACAGACAACATGTGGCTAAATTAGAGTTTCACTTGGTTAAAATGATGCCCATGGATGTGCATTAAATAATCTTCAGTAAATGCAATGCACAAAAATTCTCAGATAACTGTGGGAAATTCTGTGGGGCAGTGATTCACCGTGATGCTGGGAAAGTTAAGCGGCTAGTGGGTGACAGACGGGCACAAGAAAGTGAGCTGTGAACTAGCATAAGCCCCCAAATAGCAGACAGGAAGTTACCCACGTTTAGATGTGGCCGGATGAGGAGGTGTGCATTTAAAACATCTCTTGTCTCTTCTTCACCTCCCTCCCAAATGCTTTCATCACTTCATATATCACTGGAGCTCCAATATAAACAATGTTTCCTTCCTCCATGGGCGCTGAGCTGGTACGGGAAGGAAAGGCTGATTTGGAATGACAGGATTTATGAGCATGTAAAATCACACAGTGTTCTGAAACTACAGATGGATAGGAAAACAACAGAAACAATCTTCATCCACATGTGAGAAGCTTGAGATTCCAGTGTACAGGACATTAATGTGTGTGATTTTTGCTTCATTTAAAATTGTGTCTACAGGGAGCTGAAGATTGATTACAAAAAGCTGTGATTAGTTGCAGGAAGTCCTACACCCTTTCCCAAAGGAACTATGCTTTCTTTCTGTATTTTATGCTTTGTTGTGGGCGTTTTTTCTTCATTTGTAGTACTGGTCTAGTTAAAACTAGTTGTATGCGTACATTTTAGGTGGGGTGTTTAATGGTAATATGGAGTGCAAAGATTCTTGAAACATATACTGTAAAACATCTTCACAAAATTGACTCCAAATTATCAAGTGTGTAAAATGTACTAGCTATAAACGCACACTAGAGGGCACACTTTTTCTAAAGCAAGCATCACTATTCCTAATCTTTTTTGTTATTGATTTGAACAAACCCCTAACCCTAATTATTAAACTTTGGCCCAAAACACAATATTTTATGCTACCAACAGGAATGATACCTTGTATCTTGATACAAGATTTGTTGCCTGACATACAACAAAACAGGTGAAAATAATCCCATAGATTTAAATTTCAGAATATCATAAAGACTTTGGGGTGAGCCATCAAACAACCACCTAGCAACCCCTCAGAACACCTTAGCAACTGCATAGCAACACCCTGGCAACCACACACAACATCCTCAAGGTACAGTTTTCTGCATGAGGAAGTACCCCTTAACCCCCTTCTTGAGCATAGATGTGAAAATGCTCTATCCAGACTATTAATTAATCTATCTATTAATTCAAATTAGTCTCTTTTTAGAAGACACTCAGCAGTGAAAGCACTTCGAAAAAGAAATGTGTAAAAAAAAAAAGTATTATTAATTAATTTTTTTAATTATTTAAAGCTGCTGTACACTATTTTTGGCCCTCTAGCGGTTAATAAACAGAACTGCACGTGTCTTGCGGAGGAACATTCTAGCCGGAGCTACTTTTCTCTGTGTATGTCTCTGGCGAGTCACGCAGTTACTGTGATACTCTGCGGCGAGTCCTACCAGTCCTGTCTGAAATAGTCCGAATATAAATATTTATTGTAAGTGTACCATAATGATTCAGGATAAGACAAAAACATGGTTTGGAAAATGGATTCATGTTGTAAATTCTCATTATATAATTTTTGTAAATTTTTAACACAAAAAAAGTTGCGGACTGCAGTTTTTTTGTGTTAAAAATGTACAGCAGCATAATTTTTGCATCATAATTTTTGTAGCGTATCACAGTAACTGTGTGACTCGCCATAGACATACACGGAGAAAAGTAGCTCCGGCTAGAAAGTTCCTCCTTAAGATGCATGCAGTTCGGTTTATTAACCGCTAGAGGGCCAAAAATCGCAGACAGCAGCTTTAAAAAAAATATAAAAATTCAAAATATATATTTCACAAAATAATATTTAGTCTAAAACTGCTATTAAATCAAAGCCATGTCTAACCAAGTTGTGTTCCAAATTTGAAGTTGATATCACAAAAATTGAAGTTTCCATGATTTTGTTTAGGTGTAATACCAAAAATAGCCACCGTGTGACACCCATATTCCATTGAATTTTTTTTTGTGTTCTCCTGTAACAAATTAATACATTTCTGTCATAAGATCACTTTTTATCACAAACAGTTAGACAATATGGAACCTTGAGATTCAGACCTTTCCAAAGATATACGTTTTGTCAAGATTATATAATATATAAAAAAAAATGTAATATGAAACATGACACCACCCACTTAGGGGAGGAGCCAGCTAAAAGGATTTAAAGTATTGTTTGGTAACTATGGTAACGCAATGTCTGATTTCAAAATGGTTTTCACATGATGAATTTTGAGTTTTTAAGCTTTCGAATGATACCTAATATTGATATAATATATCATTTTATTATTATTATTATTTTATTTATATTATTATTAATTTTAATTTGATTTAATTTACTAATTAAATAAATAAATAAATGTATTTGTTTATAAATTTAGAATAAATAAATAAATAAATAAATAAATAAATAAATATATATATATATATATATATATATATATATATATATATATATATAACCTCTATTCAAAACATGAGACAATACATGAAAACAACAAAATTGAATTGAATAAAAATTTAACATCATGGTCAACGCGAACAGTGGTTTGAGACAAATGAATTACATTTGAGGTGTAAAATAAATTATTCTACTGACATTATATTTTAGAGATAACTACAGCTTGCAAAATTAATCTTCCATTTCAGCTCCTAAGTCAAATGGTTGGGTGTTAATAGCCTATTGTCTTCAAGTAGCTGTGTGAGTTGATCTAGATCTAAAATATCTTGTTTGAAATGTTCTCAATGTAGCAACTGCATATCTAGAAAAGACATCTTTACATCTCCACTGCACACAAAATCATTTTGACCCTCTAAAACAATGGCAGACAAAGTGTCTCTTAATTGCTATCTGATCTGAGTTAAACCTGCACTTATCAGATACAAACTACCACATTAAAGTGCCTTGTGAGGGTCACATGCAGGAAAACTGGATTTCTGAGTTCTGTCATTGGCACCGGCTTTGTCATAGGCAACCACTGACACACACACACACACACACAAACATGCAAGAATACACTTTCAAATATGCAGACATGCAGTCAGGCACACAGTTAAAAGGAGCAATTGTGGATCGTCTTACTTTCATTTACTGGGCCTTAGGGTTTATAACATTAGCTGCTGTGGAGTGAGATGTACATGGAGGATATACATGCCAGAATGTTTTCGTTCTTTAAACAGATCTTGTCTGCTAAGAAGAAAAACAGATTCGGTAAGATAAATCTGATACTGTTCTGTTGAAGTGGATGCCTGGTTTGCGTGTGTTAGAACTCATGATCAGTGTTGTGAGAGTGTGTGAACATCAGATCACACAGAGATGTGTTCTCTGTTGTTTACTTGAGTGCACAAATGCATTTATGAGTACTACCGTATGGCACAAAATATGGCTTGACACTCAAAATAATAATACAAAAATAAATAAATAGTCAGGAGGAGGTACTTAAACTTCAGAAAAAGCTGATCATCAACCTTACAACCTTATTCACTAATATTATACAAGCACTTGTGTGTTTTCATGCTTATTCACTTTATGTGAGATTTGCAATTTTTCCACGATTTTTTATTTTATTTTATATTTTACTATAAAATCTGGATGGATGGATGGTTTGGGGTTTATTTATATGTCCTGTAAATTAAAGAAAATCATTATTTAATAGAATAGGTTCCAGGGTTGAATGCTTGAGCTTGACAAATGACGTCAACACAACAATATTTGTAAAAAAAAAAAATAAAAAAAAATTAAAAAAATGAAATGAATTAAATTTGAAGGGAATAGAATTTACTTGCTTTCTGGTTATGCTTTAAAAAAGGGTCCAAATGAGGTTACTTATATTCTTATGAAAAATCAGTATTATATTTTTAGACAATATATTTATATAAAAATCAAGGTAGGGAGCAAAATATGGGGCAATTTTAATTAATCATTAATTCACCAAACTGTGTCAAAATGATATTTTTGCATGATTTTAAATGTCAAAAATGTCTAGAACTCTGCCATGTCAATGGCAAATATTAAAAAAGAACAGACATTTAATGTTTAAAACAAGCCACTTTTCATGGCAGGTTAATTTAATAGGATTTGCGCCTCTAATTCTTTTTAGTCATGGAACATTAAAGTGTACCATTCATGGGATGTGCCATACAGTATACTAACATCTCACACAACTGCAGGCAAGAGCTTTGTCATGCTCATGTTGAAACACTGCGTTCGCTCCAGCAGTCACTTCTGTTTTGGAGAAAGATGTTGGTTTTGTGGGTCTATTGATGCAGTGCTGCCAGACAGAGATAATATACTCAGGGCAACAGTTGAGAAATATGTTGTGGCTCTCGTGGAAAAAGGCAGGTGAACGGAGACAGAACAGGGACAAGCTTTCTAATTCTAATTCAAGGAATATTTTGCAACCACCCAGTTACAACATATTACACATAATAATTAATAACTCAAAGCCAGGAGTTTAGCATAACACATTATCACATAATTAAAGTGTTTAGTGTTAAATCAATGTTTAGCACAAAAGATGTGAGACCTAATACCCAGCTTGGATTGCAAGTATAGAAGAAACTACTTTTCTGTTTCTCCAAAGCTTCACATATTTTAATTGGCGATTAACATGCATATGAAAAATAGCAGCAACATACTGTATTTAGATCTTGCTATTTTGGATTGAGGAGTGGAACAGAAGTGGCTGAAAAACTCCCAAAAACAGTTTAGTGACTCTAGTGTTGTTGTATTTCACTCCTCCAGGAAGGGGAGCCTACTCCTGAAACAATAGCCGGGGTCTAAACAAGTATTACGTAATGTTCCGTGACCTGCAGCCACATGGACATTCTCAGGTTGGGACCTGTCTTAAGATTGTCCCCAACATGACCTGCGTGTGGAGAGGACATACAGTATTTTCCATGTTGTGATGATGCCTATTGAAGTGTATGACACTAATTCCTCAAAAAGATAATATGTTTTGTATTAATACATATTTTTAGTATTGGAGACCTGGTTTAGTGTAAATGATATTCCAATCCTTATGAGGTGGTCACCTATATCAAAGTCCCTTTAAGACAAGTCATTTCACTCGGCGGCCATCTTTGAAACGCCTCTCGGGCATCCTGGGCATCATGCAATCTCTTTGAATGGGGAAACATCAAATTCTCCAAAACTGTTCGCCAACCTTACGGTTAAATTTCATATTTGAAATCTAAAGAAATCTAACAACAACCGGCTCATAAATTGTGTTTCTAAACGCTCGAATCAGGACAAAAAAAACTGTATTTTTCAGGCTGGATCAAGCTAATGCGCATGCGCAGACCTAAATGCGCGTCTCTTCGGAGGCGCGCGTCTGACTGTTTCTATAGAAACCGGTCGCTAACGGCCGCTGCAGTGACGCGATGACTTTACCAGTCGGCGATTGGCTCTTATTTAGAAGGCGGGACTTATTCCGCCATATTGCGCTTTACAATTTCTCCCATTCAAAACAATACGAGTGACACGTCTTGTGTTATTAGCATTGAATGCTCCAAATAGTAGGTAGCAAAATATGCTGCTTTTTAAGAAATATGCAAAGCAGACATTTGCAAATAAAAATGAAAATGCAAAAATGTATTTTTGTGAGTGGATATGCTTTGCTAAGGACTTCATTCGGACAATTTTAAAGGCGATTTTCTCAATATTTTTATATTTTTGAACCCTCAGATTCCATATTTTCAAATAGTTGTATCTCGGCCAAATTAAAAAATTTTTTTACCCTTGTTTTGTGGTCCAGGGTCACTTATACATTTTTCATTTGTAGTCTTTTAAAAAGGGTTAGTGCGTATCCCTAAGTGCAATTAAGTGTTGTCGATATCAATACTGAAATATCTGAAACGCTTCCAATACTTATTTTCCGCACCAGCTGCGCTTTCTCGCTCTCATCTCTCCGACAGCGAGTTGACAAACACAAACCCGTCTCCCCTCACTCACTTGTTTAATTTGTTCTGGATGAATATCGTTAGTGTTACAGGGCTTGAATTTCAGCATGGGATTGTGCGCATTCCGCATAATTTTACTCACTTCCGCAGATTTTTGCCGGTCTTGGCGAGTATTCACATAAATACAGTCAGTTATGTTTTAAGTGAACGTAAACAGAAAAAGAAAACACGTGTAACAGTATAATGGATCGTGCTTCAGGCCTTAAAGTGACAGATGATATAGAGATGATATAAAAATTTATTTTTACATAAAGAATGTTATTTGGGATGCATGTGTTATGGATGCATTTGCTAGACAGTGAGGCAGCACTAGATTTTGGAACTGAGTTAGAGTTTCTATCTTTGGAACAGCTTACAACAGTAAGCAAACACAATACTTTTCATCAGAGTTCACAATATCCATCCACTGGGTTTTGTGGGAGTCATGAGATCTCACAAATCATAAGCACGAGATGGGAAATAACATGATGTAACAGTAAAAAGAGAGCAGATTGAATCAAACAGCACTGACTTCCTTACTTTCTTTACTTTTGTCTCCTCAGAGGCTCCAGCAGTCATGAGCTCGGCAGACACACTCTTCCGGTCGTCTCTGGGCTCGTCCCTTGAACAGGTACAGAATAAAGGTTACTTCCTTAATAATGTCTATGTGGAGTCAGAGTATCTTTATAAAACATGAACTCAACTATTAATTGTTTTTTTCTTTGCATTGGGATAATTCATGTTTATCTCATGTACCAACTCTAAATCAAAATTTTGCTACATTGTAAACATTCAAAACTCATTTTGAAAATGGGGGAAATGTGTCCTATTCAAATTTCAGAAGGATTTTAATCCAAGCCAGTGCTACAATTTCCCTTTAATTTACTCTTTCACTGCAACCTTGGCACCTGCATCAGTAAGTAAGGTGGGTTATGGACACGCCCCCTGATCCTCAACCCCTCAAGGTTTATCGTGCAGCTGGAACACACAGATAAGAGAGCTGAAGGAGAGACGGAGTGTGTTATTGAGTCAAACGCATGAGCTAAACATATTTTGCCTGCTCTAGCGTTGCTTTATGCAGGCCTGTAATGCAAAGTTCTTCATATCTGGATGCAGATGAAATAATCCTTCAGTTGACTATAAAACTAACAGTCTAAGATACTGTTTTTTGTTCTACTTCATAACCTTTTCTGTCTCTTAAAATTTGTATTGCTAGAATGTCCAAACATTTTATTATGGTGAACAGATCATTCATTCATGCACATTCAAATGTTTAGATAGCCTACGTCACAAAACTGTATATCTTGTATATATTAATGTACCCTCTCAGAAAGCTCTCACTGCCTTTGTACCTTATTTACCCCTTAAAGGTGTAACCCCCACCCCCCCTTAGGGGAGAGAAAGTTAGTTGTCATACTTCAGACTGACTCAGAACCGTAATTGGATACAGCCAATGTGACAGCTTGCCCCAGTAAAGAAAATAAAACTGATATCGTGACAGACTAGTAAAGGACTATCCTCATTCACACGGATCCGCGAAAATGACTAAAACACTGTATTACGCATGCCATCACTTTGTAAAGAAAGATTACGCGCCTGCGCACTCGTGCCAAACGTGCATGCCTATCCATTTTATTTTTATAGTTTACTGCACTTTGATATTCTTCTCATTATTTCCCTATGGCGGCTAATAAATCAGAGATTTATAAAGACTCGCAGATTTACAGAAATACCTTAATTGTGTATTGACAAATAAGGTGGATAGACAAAACACGTAATACGCATGTGCATGCCATCACCGTTTTCACAGATTCACGTTTTTGCAGATTACACGGAGATGACAACGGTATCGTTTTCAAATATTTGCACTTTGGGTACGTTTACATGACAACAATATGGTTAAAACGTAGAAGTTTTTCCTTTGAATTTTCCACGTACAAATCACACCATTGTCAAGATGATCCCCAATCATACAAATCCGTGAAAATGACTAAAAAGCTGTATTCTGCTGGCAGGCCATTAGATGGCGATGAAACACTATAGACTGAACATGTAATGCGCATGTGCGCGACATCATCGTTTTCACAAATTTGCGTTTTTGTTGTTTACAAGGCCACCAAAACGCTGTTTTCGTATAAATGAACGACCAAAACGCATAAAAAGTTTTCCATTTTTAGTTGAAAATGGTGTCGTGTAATTGTAAACGGCCTCTTTGAAACCCACTTTTAGGCCACCAAAATGCTGTTTTTGTGTAAATGAATGACCAAAACGC
The DNA here is from genome assembly GCF_024489055.1 of Chanodichthys erythropterus. NCBI lineage: Eukaryota > Metazoa > Chordata > Actinopteri > Cypriniformes > Xenocyprididae > Chanodichthys > Chanodichthys erythropterus. Next base: position 29,440,859 of record NC_090240.1, read on the forward strand.
ATAAAAAGTTTTCCATTTTTAGTTGAAAATGGTGTCGTGTAATTGTAAACGGCCCCTTTGAAACCCACTTTCAGGCCACCAAAACGCCGTTGTCGTGTAAATGAACGGCCAAAACGCATAAAAAGTTTTCCGTTTTTAGTTGAAAACAGTGTCGTGTAATTGTAAACGGCCCCTTTGAAACCCACTTTCAGGCCACCAAAACGCCGTTGTCGTGTAAATGAACGGCCAAAACGCATAAAAAGTTTTCCGTTTTTAGTTGAAAACAGTGTCGTGTAATTGTAAACGGCCCCTTTGAAACCCACTTTCAGGCCACCAAAACGCCGTTGTCGTGTAAATGAACGGCCAAAACGCATAAAAATGTTTACGTTTTTAGTTGAAAACCGTGTTGTTTAATTGTAAACGGCCCCTTTGAAACCCGCTTTCAGGCCACCAAAACGCCGTTGTCGTGTAAATGAATGGCCAAAACGCATAAAAAGTTTTCCGTTTTTAGTTGAAAACGGTGTTGTGTAATTGTAAACGGCCCCTTTGAAACCTGCTTTCAAGCCACCAAAACGCCGTTGTCGTGTAATTGTAAATGGCCCCTTTGAAACTCGTTTTCAGGCCAACAAAACGTCGTCGTCGTGTAAATGAACGGCCAAAACGCATAAAGCATTTTTCGTTTTTGGTTGAAAACGGTGTCATGTAAACATCCCCTAAGTTTATGCAGCGGGCCACTAGTGTCCACCATCAAAGTATCCAACATCCTTTGCAAAGGGGTAAACAACACAATAAAGAAAGCTCTATAAAATCAACACAATAAATAAGCTACTTGTAATAGTTGTTTAGTACCCCATTACTCAGATTTTAACTAGGTAAACTAAGTGTGCCCACATTTCCCACGAAGTCAAAGTCATTAGGAAGTTTTACCATGATTACTTCACACAAAGAATAAAAAACAAGCGAAAACAAAAGGCTATATATACTACAGAAACATTCGTTAGATCAATTTTGATGTAAACAAACACCTGTGGACAATCAATGCGGATGCTGGTCAGTAGTGTAGTAAGAGGCGCGCCCCCTAACAGGGGCGGGAGCGCGGGGTGGCGCCTCTGCTGGATTGTCGAGAACGCGCAGGCACGTCTGACAGCGAACAGCAGCAGGTTTTAATGGCATTTGGAGTCTGGAGATCACACGCATGTAGGAATGCAGCGTGCAGGTCGAGTTGTCTTTAAGCAGGGATTGTCAAATCCTTATTGGACATGTAGTTTGCGCCATGTGTTGCTGCAACCGGTGATCCATAAGTAAAATAATTTTTGACACTTGGACTTGACTGAAACATGCATCTCTTTCGGAGTTATTATTACCAAGTCTTTCCCGATCGCTGTTCCAATGAAAAAACACCTCAGATCCGGGGAATCAGCTGGGTAAGTGGACATATAATAATAAATAATAATAATAATAATAAAACATGTAGAATTGGTATTCAAGAGAGAGAGCGAGGTTATGAAAACTTATATTATCTGGATATTCCACGAAATAGGTGCTTGTTTGGAAAGGTGTTTTTTTTTTTGAAAAGATTTGAAACATTCTAGCAAATATTTTAAATGTTAATAAAGTACATTGCGTGTTAAAATGTTTCTTTAAAACCTTTCAAATTTGCTTTGAAATGCCAAAAGTCATTTTAATGGAGAAAGAACATGGAAACATTTTTGTTTACTTGTTTAAAAAATGTCTATAATACATTAGTAAATGTTGGTGTCTGCTTTTCATCCACACATATATTCACAAAAGGCACCCTTTTTCTTGAAATAACCCAAACAATATTTCCATTTTTGAATATGTGAATGTGCAATTTTCTCAGAGCATAACATTGACTCTGTATAGCTAATAAAGTTTGTTTGTGTGTCAGGATGTATGTAAAGTGATGATGGCAATGAAACCAATGGCAAATGATTTAAATCCGGAGGCTAAGACAGACACTGAACATGACTCTAAACAGCGGGGGGAGCAGAGCTTTGCATTGTTGTTGTATATGTTTTTATGTTTACATGTTGTTAAAGGGTTAATCAAGGATGAGTTATTTATAGCGTATTGTTCATTGTCCGTCTTAAGGTTTGTTCCCTTACAGTTTGGAAAAGAATGTGCACAGGAAGACCCACACCACTGTAGACCTTAGTGAACTTTAGTGAACTACAGAGTAAATCTCCTATAATGAGCATTTGTTCTCAAAATGAAGGATCTACATTCAAAAAGAAACTGATCTCTTTTAGATTACATTCATTTCTGGTTTTGATCACTTGACTTTTATGTCAATATCAAAAAGAAAATACTCAAACAAGAGATGAGGAAACACTGTGTAAACCTTACTGGTGATTTCTCATCTCCATATCACATTAAACATTAGATAACTTGGATGCACATACTTATCCAGTGTCTTCAAATGCATGCAGATGCTCCTATTAGGAAACTGTTCCTGCATTGATGATTGTCAGTTGTCTTTTATATGTCGAGACCCACATGTCCCTCTCCTACATTCCAGCAATAAGGGTCGTGACTCAGGATGAATACCTCACGTTGCTAAAGGACCCCCTGAGAAAGAGATAAAGAAGCTTGTTTAAAGAGATATTTATGTCAATGTGCCACAGTCTGCACTCCATCAGGATTGGAATGTTATTTTCCCCACCTGAAATTGTGTATATTTTGTCACGAAGTTCAATAAAAAACCACCAAACCTCAGCATGAAACATCTTAGAGCATTACTCATACTATAATATATTTGTGTCCACCACAAGTGGGATTCACATAAGAGTTTCTAAGATAAATGGCAAATCGTATTTAACTTATTTGTTTTTAAGGCCAAGATGCAGTAATTTAGATTTAGAACTAAATCTTATAAGACTTTGAATAATGTAAAGCTAATTAAATGTATGTTTCACAGCAATGATAACATCTATCTGGAATTATTGGTAATTCGTAGACTCAAAGTTAAGAAATTAAGGCACCTGTCAATAGCATTTCACGATCAGGTGATCTCAGATACTTCCCAGCACCTTCATTAGACTTAGAGTCAATATCCCTGTGTAATTTCCCTCTCGTACCGGAGCATGTGATCCCGTCGGCTGCAGTTTCACTCTACATAGTTTACTCAGTCAACAGAGCCACAGGGTGGAGAGATCTCCACGCTGGCCAACCTTATACAAAGGGAAATCAAGCATGAGGATGCAGTGAACCTGACCACCTGAGAATCATCCAACCATTTTTACTGTCCATTGCTGCAGATAAAAGGAAACCAAGCTGAGAAAAACAAAACAAATCAGCTTATCCGTATAAGATCTTTTTGAGAAATGATAGATACATTTTGGCACTGTTGACTCAAAGCTGATGCGTTTTCTGTGGGTGTCTGCTGCATTAACTCCCTGGGTGGTGTAGTGTAGTGCTTATAGGAATAATTTATTCACCCGCATGTTGTTCCAAACCCGTACGACTCACTTTCTTCTGTGGAATACAAAAGGAGACATTTAGCTCAAACTTGTCTCATTTAGCGGAATCCTATATTAGTTTTGAATGACATTAGAGTGACTAAATTATGATAGAACTATGCTGAAAGGAGCAAGAAAGGAGGAAACCTTATCATAATAACCATGAGCCATTTGCAAGGGGCTGTTCAAGCAGGAGAAAAACAAAAGATTAGTTTTCACAAAACCTATAAAGATGCATTATCAGGACAAGCCCATAAATAGCAGGATATGCTTCTTAATGCTTCACAGAATTAGTCAGCTGATGCTGAGTAACACCTGCCATGGGAACAGAGGCTGACAATGCCTCATAAACCTGAGTTATGAACTCTCTGCCATATGGGCAGAAGGGAATCAGGTGGAATTTGGGCAGTTCAAGACTGTGGAGATTTTCTCTTTGTCCGAACTATGCTAGCAGCATCTCAACTGGTAGCTCAAGTCCTTAGAGGATCAAGTCAGTTCACCTCGTCATCATTGTCAACAACCCCGTAGCCATTTTCTGGTCATGAAAGTAGAGCTCGCGTCTGTTTGATTTGGTTCTTTTCAACACTCAAAAAAATGAACTTTCACTGTTGTTAGTTTCGCTCAAACCACCCTTGTTCACATTACTTAAAAACTCATGTAACTACATGAATGTAATTTAAAGGTGCCCTCAAATAAAAAAATAAATTTATCTTGGCATAGTTAAATAAGAAGAGTTCAGTACATGGAAATGACATACAGTGAGTCTCAAACTCCATTGTTTCCTCCTTCTTATATAAATCTCATTTGTTTAAAAGACCTCCGAAGAACAGGCGAATCTCAACATAACACCGACTGTTACATAACAGTCGGGATCATTAATATGTACGCCCCCAATATTTGCATATGCCAGCCCATGTTCCCAACATTATGAAAGGCATTAGACAAGGGCAGCCATTAATGTCTGGATGTGCACAGCCGAATCATCAGACTAGGTAAGCAAGCAAGAACAATAGTGAAAAATGGCAGATGGAGCAATAATAACTGACATGATCCATGATATCATGATATTTTTAGTGATATTTGTAAATTGTCTTTCTAAATGTTTCGTTAGCATGTTGCTAATGTACTGTTAAATGTGGTTAAAGTTACCATCGTTTATTACTGTATTCACCGAGACAAGAGCCGTTGCCATTTTAATTTTTAAACACTTGCAGTCTGTATAATTCATAAACACAACTTCATTAGCTTCATTAACATCATAGCCGTTAGCCACGGAGCACAGCCTCAAACTCATTCAGAATCAATGTAAACAATATAACAGTATACAATACTCACATAATCCGACGCATGCATGACGAACACTTTGTAAAGATCCATTTGAGGGTTATATTAGCTGTGTGAACTTTGTTTATGCTGTTTAAGGCAAGCGCGAGCTCCGTGGGCGGAGAGCACGAGAATTAAAGGGGCAGCAGCATAAATCGGCTCATATTTAATGATGCCCCAAAATAGGCAGTTAAAAAAATTAATTAAAAAAATATGGGGTATTTTGAGCTGAAACTTCACAGACACATTCAGGGGACACCTTAGACTTATATTACATCTTGTAAAAAAACGTTCGATGGCACCTTTAACTGCGTTTTGTCTACTAAAAATGAGTATTGTTAGCTTTACTTAGTAAGTGTTTGTTCAGTCAACTTAACATTGCTGAGTGAAATGCTCAAATTAATGTTGACATAACTAACTGGGCAGTGGATCCATAGTTCCCAGCATGCTTTGCAAGGGACTGCATTAGGAGAGTAAATTTAGGGAGTGTTATTTTATGTGTTTTTCAGTAAAGGGAAAGATATTGTTAGTTTATGTTAGTGTTTAATGTTCAGTTATGTTGGACATTTGAGTAGTTTCTGTAATGTATTTGAATTTTATGGTTACCATTATGCAGAAGAGTGTCGCCTTTAGGCTGTGCGCACTCATATACCCATGTTTAGGATGGAATTCCTGCTCTCAATTCAATTGAATTTGTTCAGTGAGTTATTTTTTGAGTGCAAAATAGTTAAATAAGGTAAATTAAGTCGATAAATTTGTTCACCTTATTTAATAAACAACATTAAGTAAACTGCACATATAAATATTATGTAACAATGACATTCAAATGATTTGTATTTACTCAAAGAAATTTTGTCAGCTTTACTTGAATTTCTTTTGTTCATACAAATAAATTGTTATTTGTACAAATTACTCAATATAGTTGCGTGGAACCACTTGACACTTCTTTTTTAAGTAAATCCAACAATTCATTGATTTTTTTTTTTTTTAGTGAAATGTGTCAAGGTTTTGGGTATTAACCAGAGTTAAATTGCATACAAAGTTTTTTCATACAATACTAAACATATGCAATATTGAGTTATCAGCAGACTTTTTTTTTTTTTTGTGCATTTCTACACTAATTTTGGATTAAAACATGTTAAACAGAGCTGAGAGTACTACACTCTGGTTGATAGCTGATAGCAAAATCAAATAGTTTGGCCAAAATATTTAATAAACATACATGGAAACAGCATGAGGTGTTTATGGCATTGTGAATGACGTGGTCCTGGTTATCCACCTGTACAATGAAACATGATGCATTAAAATCTTATACAGAGGTTACCCTATAGGTCAGACCATTTCAGAATCAATAACTAAAATGCATTTGGGCATCTAAATCACTAGTGGTTAACAGCTTACCAATAAATATTTAAACGCAGTTCATCCATTATTCTCTCTTCAGTTTCATCGATGCTCTGATTTTCATCATGTCGAGGAGAGAGAAGCTTTTCTCGTCTCTTAATTGCGGACAGAGATCAGAGCTGCTGGCGATTGTTGTTAGTTATTGGCTGGACAGAGAACCAAAACCCTGAGTGCCTCTTGAGCAGGAATCCCATCAGATATGCATGATTACAACCTGTTCATTCTCAAGTATGTGGTCCAGTTCAGCTGCTTGAAATCACTCGAATGCTTCCTCTTCTTATAGTGTCATTTCAATGACTTTTATGTTCAATGGCATAATGGGCATTGAAGGAATAGTTCTCACAAAAATGAAAATTGTCATTATTAGTCTTGTATCATATATAATAGATATGACCATTATTTATATATAAATAATGCCAATATCTACCCCACTGTCTAATGTTTTACATTTTGCTCAGCACATTTGTTAATCAGTCAAGCGAATTTTATTATAAAGACAAAAGCTAAAACTCACAAGCTTATAGAGCCAAAAATGCCTCTTGAATTCCTGTGTGAATTATAATTACATTATTGCTGTTAATTAGTCTTGCTGAGAGGGAGGCAGGTGGCAAAGATCATGTGCAGTGCTAATGTCAAATGCCACACATGGTGGCATTAGTATGGCATGTCTTCTGACATTCTTTAGCCCTGTGCCTTTGTTGTATTGTGTTTTAATACTTTTGGTGCTGTGCATGGACAGAATGGCATTTTGCCAGTGACAGATTGATTGAATAATCTCTTTAATACTTTGAAACTAGATTTTAACATGTCGTGACTGGCGCTTGCCTGATGTGCAAAATAGTCTGCTGTAGTTTGTAGTGTCGATTCTTATCATTACACTCATTCTCTCTCCATTTTTCTCCTCACAGACACCTCTGCCCGAAGCCGTCGATACACAAGACACCATCAAACAGGTATGAAGGTCTTTGAACAGTTGCCTGGATTTTGTTGACAAGCCTTAAAGGGACAGCTCACGCAAAAATGAAATTTCTGTCATCATTTTGTTAACATGACACCGTTTTCAACTAAAAACAAAAAACTTTTTATCTCTTTTTGGGGCCTGAAAATGCAGACTTTTGAAAACGGGTTTCGAAAATTATACCGTTATTGTCTTCATGTAAACTACAAAAACGTGAATTTGTGAAAACGGTGACATCCTGCATCTGTATTACGTGTTCAGTCTATAGGTGCATAGTTTTTTTTCTTACAAAGTGACATCGCCAACTACTGGACTGGTATGCATAATACAGTGTTTTCGCAGATTCACGTGAACAGGGATTGTTTTAACAACATTGTCGTCTGTACGCAAAAAAAAAAAAACGCAATGGAAAAACTTTTTCCGATTTTAGCACATTGTTGTCGTTTAAATGTACTCTTAGTCATCCTCATGTCATTCCAAACCATTTAACTTTCTTCTGTGGAATACAAAAGGATAAACCTTTTCATGCATTTACAATGATTGGAGAATGAAACTTCAAAAAGTAGACCCCATAAAAGTATCGTAAAAGCAGCCCATATAACTAATTCACTATAATCCAAGTCTTTTGAAGCCAAATGATAGCTTTATGAGGATTAGACCAACACTGAAGTTGCATTAGTCATATGGATCACTCTTAAAATACTTTTAGACTTACACAGGAGAAAGAGGTTTTGAACGACATGAGGCTAAATGATAACGGAATTTAAATTTTTAGGTGATCTATCCCTTTAAATAAGCTCCACTATCCACTAGTATGTTCATGTGTGGCATTACATATCTCATTAACAGAAAGCATGCTTTTATCTTCACAACTCTGACCTCTGTGTGTTTATTATATCATGCTCACAGAGATTGTAGAGGGTGGTGCTCTGTACAATATTGTTAAGGACACAAAAGGGCCGATGAAATTCTAAATATGGCTCAAGACACAACGTGTGAAATATATTACACATCTTGTGGAGCAAGTTTAGCTTCCCTCCTTACCCAGATGTCACAGGATTCCTCCAGAATGTGCAAAACAGATTCATTTGAAATGCATTTTGTTGTTGTTTTTGACAAACCACCATAATTACTCCTATCAAAATGATCAAAACACATGTCTGCCACACCATTTTGCAATTCACTTGAGTGTCATTTCAAATGGAATGCCTGTTTTGATCATTAATTTGCAATATTTTGTGCAATTATAATAATGGTTCATGTTTTCTAACTCAATTTGAAAGTAAAGTAGTATGATTACATACATATTTCACTGCTCCTTCGCAGCTATTTCATTACCCAAGGCAGTTCTAGCACTGCAGTGTCACCTCTCTTTGCTCATATGATACATGTCCCTTCGGTGTCATCATGTGACCCCCTGAGGGAAAAAGCCACTGTAAATATGTTGTTGTACCGGCTCTGCCTATCTTGAATACAGTAGATCTTCAAAATCTTGATAAACTAGGTCAGTAGCTCTGTATCAACTTCATATAAGTATCAACTAAGTCTTGTTTTTTCATAGGAGATATATAGAACCAAATGAGACAGTTGTTGACAATGAATGTGGATAGCAGCTCAGATAATTTTATCATTTGAAGAATATGATGAGAAATGTTTGAGTTCAAATTAAATTCTTTGACTTTTGTTTGCAGACTTGGATATCTTAACAAATCTGAGCACATTTTGAGACATTTCTCTCAAACACAAATTCCATGTAAAGTCTATAGGCATTATTCACACTACACCCAAACCCCACCTTCGTTCATTTAGCCTTATCTACCATTCCTTAAAGCATTGTCAATGATAAGTAGAACTTATTTGGAGGTACATCTGGAAAGCTATTGTTTTTATTCAGCTTATCTTATGAGCAGCTGTCTAACTCATTTAAACCTCAAATGAGTCTGTTTTGTGACTTGAAAGCGTACACGTAATTATCATAAACACCTATTTCCTTTGCACACACACCTTTCTCTTCTTCTCTTATGTGATTCTGCATTGAACACAAAAGGGGGGACAAGCGATAAACCTGACAAAATACAGCTGAAATGCCGTTTGTTTTTCAGCAGATGATTTTAAGCAGACATCTGGGCTTGCATATTTGGGTATTGGTTGTGTCTGATGGAAGAAAAGGCAATATTGCCAAGGATTTGAATGTGGTTTATCAGGGCTCTGGAAGAACGTTTCATCTGTGGAATGCTTTCAGCTCCTGGAGTGGTTTTTTGTGGGCACAAGTGATTCCTGGAGTGTGCTTCTCTGAGCAGAAAGAGAACAAGGAAAGCTGTATTCATCTGAGCCCTCTTTTCTTTTCTGTTATTAGTGGGGCTTTTTAAGGCAAGCATCACTATTATTATCATCCATACTTAGGTCATTAAGTCGGGTTTTCTAAATAAGGGTTTATTGTAGATTAACATTAAATGAGGAGGACCTGAAGACTAGAAAGTAAGAGGGTGTTTTTTTTTTTTACTTGGACCTGTAAGCAAACCCCAGAACACCTTAGCAACCAGATAACAATTGGTGCATCACAATCAGCTCTGAGGTCACAAATCAGTATATCGCGTACACAAATTCGGGCATTAGTAAGGACAGTAATGACCCTGGCTCACTACACATTGAGACACCGGCGGCATGACAATGTCCTCATTGTACAACATCACTATTGTGAACAACAGCAGAGCTGTTATCTTTCTGACATTATTTTTTAATGTTATTTAAAGGTGCCCTAGAATTAAAAATTGAATTTACCTCAGCATAGTTAAATAACAAGAGTTCATTACATGGAAATGACATACAGTGTGTCTCAAACTCCATTGTTTCCTCCTTCTTATATAAATCTCATTTAAACCTCCGAAGAACAGGCGAATCTCAACATAACACCGACTGTTACGTAACAGTCGGGATGTATGCCCCTAATATTTGCATATGCCAGCCCATGTTCCCAACATTATGAAAGGCATTACACAAGGGCAGAACGTCTGGATGTGCACAGCTGAATCATCAGACTAGGTAAGCAAGCAAGAACAATAGCGAAAAATGGCAGATGGAGCAATAATAACTGACATGATTCATGATATCATGATATTTTTAGTGATATTTGTAATCTGTCTTTCTAAATGTTTCATTAGCATGTTGCTAATGTACTGTTAAATGTGGTTAAAGTTACCATCGTTTTTTACTGTATTCACGGAGATCAGAGTCATGTCGTTATTTTCATTATTAAACACTTGCAGTCTGTATAATTCATAAACACAACTTCATTCTTTATAAATCTCTCCAACAGTGTAGCATTAGCCGTTAGCCACGGATCACAGCCTCAAATTCATTCAGAATCAAATGTAAACATCCAAATAAATACAATACTCACATAATCCGACGCATACATGCCACATGCATGACGAACACTTTGTAAAGATCCATTTGAGGGTTATATTAGCTGTTTAAACTTTGTTTATGCACTGTTTTAAGGCAAGCGCGAGCTCCGTGGGTGGGGAGCGAGAGATTTAAAGTGGCCGCACCCTGAATCGGTGCATTTCTAATTATGCCCCAAAATAGGCAGTTAAAAAAATTTATAAAAAAAAAAATCTAATGGGTATTTTTAGCTGAAACTTCACAGACACATTCAGGGGACACCTTAGACTTATATTACATCTTGTAAAAAAACGTTCGATGGCACCTTTAAAGTACATTATGATAAATACTTCACTTGTTACAAATACGTGCAACATTTCAGCCGTAAATAAATGATAAATGTTAGCTAAATTATGTTCATTACCTGTCTAGCGTTGTATGTTTATACTGAAATATAATTAAATAATGGTTTGTATTTTAAAAAATATCGATCGCGTGCCATTATGTGTAGTGAGTTGGCTCACCTGATTTTGATGCGCCCTGGTTTTGATGGTGCATTGTGGGAGCGAAAGTTTCAGTGCACTGGAAGGATTTCGTGATTAAGACATCAGCCCTTAAAATGGCTAACTCCCTGATCAGTGGCCTGACTACTGAACTAGAGAGCTGATTGAGATGCTCCCAATGACTTTACAGCCACCATAGTGTAACCGGTCCTATTCGACCCACTCCGAGCAGGATTTAAACTGGCGTCTCCGGCATGGGAGGCGGGCACACTAACAAGGGCGTTAAAGATGCAACCTCTAGCATCAGTTGCTAGTGTGCCTCTTGAGGCCAGGGGAGTGAGGTTTACACACACAGCTCTTACTAACTGACCTCTGTTACACTCACCCCCCTAAACCTCACTCCCATCCGGGTCACGGCAACAAATGTATCCGATCCTTCTCGACCCGCTCCGAGCGGGATTCGAACTGGGGTCTCTGGCATGGGATGCAGGCGCACTAACAAGAACACTAAAAACCACAGACTCTAGCGTCAGTCACCAACACAACTCTTGAGGCCAGGGGAGTGAGGTTTACATGCACAGCTCTTACTAGCTGTCCTAGTTGGTTTTTTTAAAGTACTACTATTTAGGCTTAAATTTAGTTTTATTTGTTTGTTTTTATTTATTAATTATTAATTTTAATCAACTTAAACTAAACAAAAACATTTAAAATGTTGCCTTGGCAACTAACTAAAATAAGTTTTTCCATCTAATATTTTAATTTTGTTTTATTTCAATTAACAAATTAGTTTTTTTTTGTTATATAGTTTTAGTTAACGATAACATTCCTGATAAGTTCATAACCATAATGCATCCTGAATGGCCCCAGTGTTTCTGATATGATTTCTGCCCACCTCTATTGTGAGTGCGGTATGTATTGTACGGAATGGAGCCTTTCCCTCGGCTCACCAAGGTCACACCATCACGACTGCCTCCGCTGTTAACGTCGCCCACAGATGGAAAACACAGCCTGTTTCCTCTCCACACAACAGAGGAGGACAGGTCTGCGTTGCTGCTACTTCAAAAACCCAATGCATGTGGGTGACTAACACTTGTATACAAAGGAAGCACAACCACATCCCCAACAAAACTTTATAGTTGAGGTATTGTGTTAGAAGCTTGCGAAGCTAAGTAGGGTGAGGCTGTGTTGTTTTGTTGAGCGGCTATTCATATTCATACAAACAGGGCTGAACAATAAGGATTCTTTTAGTAGTTCAGGTGGTGTACAGTAGTGTTGGTGTACAGTATTTTTACAAATCAGACCACAAAAATTGAGTCTATTTAGAGCTAGAGCTATTTGAGTCCTGGTTTGAAGACATTTAAGTAGGAAAGTTCACACAGTTTAGATACATCTGTGGTGAAACATTACAATCACACATCTATATTGTACAGTAAGTACTATCATGTTGCCTTTCTACATTGTTTTTGGTGACTGTTTGTATAGCAATCTGACAATGCCACCCCGTGACCTGGCTGTTTGGTTGGAGCTTTTCTGGGATCCTTAGACACACATGAGAGAATCAGAAAAGTATAAAACTAAGACTCATTTGCACACTTTTAGGTTGTCAAACATGAGTGGAACCTGTCCAAAGTTAATGTGATGAATATATATACTACCTTTCAAAAGTTAGGGGTCAGTAAGATTTTAGTATTATTATTATTTTAAAGAAATCAATACTTTCATTCAGCATGATCAAATGTGATCAAATGTGACAGTAAAGACTTTTACACTGTTACAAATGATTTTAAATGCTGTTCTTTTGAACTTTCTAGTATGGAAGAGGATTAGGGCCAAGCAATAATAAAAAATTAAAACCATCTCGAGATTAAAGTTGTTAAATTTCAAGAAAAAACTAATTAAATTTAGAGAAAAATGTCAAGATATAATGTTGAGAATAAACTCGTTAAATTACGAGAAAAAAATCGTTAAATTTCGAGAAAAAAGTCAAGATAAAATGTTGAGAATAAAGTCATAATTTAATGACTTTATTCAACATTTTATCTCAACTTTTTTCTCGAAATTTAACGACATTTTTCTCATAATTTAACAAATTTGTTCTCGTAATTTAACGAGTTTATTCTCGTAATTTAATGACTTTATCCTCAACATTTTATCTCGACTTTTTTCTTGAAATTTAACTAGTTTTTTTCTCGAAATTTAACAAGTTTATTCTCGTAATTTAATGACTTTATTCTCAACATTTTATCTCTACTTTTTTCTCACAATTTAACGAGTTTTTTTCTCGTAATTTAACAAGTTTATTCTCAACATTTTATCTCGACCCTTTTCTTGAAATTTAACAACATTTTTCTCTTAATATAACAAGTTTATTCTCAACATTTTATTTCGACTTTTTTCTCGAAATTTAACGAGTTTTTTTCTCGTAATTTAATGAGTTTATTCTCATAATTTAATGACTTTATTCTCAACATTTTATCTCAACTTTTTTCTCGAAATTTAACGAGTTTTTTTCTCATAATTTAACAACTTTAATCTCGTATTCTAGTCAAAGAATCCTGAATCATAAATAATAAGTGGCACAACTGTTTTCAACATCGATAATAATAAATGTTTCTTGAGCACCAGATCAACATATTAGAATGATTTCTGAAGGACCATGTGACACTGAAGAGTATTGAGTACTGATGCTAAAAATTCAGCTTTGGTCACAGGAATAAATTACATTTCAAAATAAATTAAAATAGAATATAGTTATTTTAAATTTGAATTAAATTTGAATTTTTGATTAAATAAATACAGTCTTGCTGACAATGAGAGGCTTATACAGACCCCAAAATTTTGTCATTTTGAATGGTGTATCCACTAAAGTGACCTAAGAAATTCATTTTAAAGGCATTTACACAACAACATTATGTGAATTAGATAAAGTTGATATTTACGAGAATAACTGAAGAGTAGCAATGCTTTTTGTTGTCACAGGTATCCTACGATACATCTATTCCCAGGTGTTCAGCAGAGTTGTCAAAGTCAGTGCTCCACAGTGAAGTAATTATTCCCCAGGAGACTGTAGAATGCTGGGAATACGCTGCCAGCTACTGTTCCCATCTATACCCACATCTCCAGGGACAGAGTCATGAAGCAGAGATGACAGGGGAGAGATTTACATGCTCAGGGTCTGCAGACACAGTGTCTGGGCACACGCTGTGTAAAGTGCGCTAGATGGAGAGCTCTGCAGTGTGTATGTCTCGAAGGATACAGGATAAATGTAGGTTTACCACATGCACTGTGCTGTGCTTAGTTGGCTAAACTTGGATACTAATTACCAAATGAGTTACATTAACAGGCATTAAAGGGTTAGTTCACCCAAAACTGAAAATTCTGTCATTAATTACTCACCCTCATGTCATTCCAAACCCGTAAGACCTCAGTTTATCTTCAGAACACACAAAGATACTTTTGATAAAATCCAATAGCTCAGTGAGGCCTCCAAAGACAGCAAGATAACTAACACTTTCAGATGTCCAGAAAGCTACTAAAGACATTTTAAAACAGTTCATGTGACTACAGTGGTTCAACCTCAACGTTATGAAGCAACGAGAATACTTTTTGTGCACAAAAAACACAAAATAACGACTTTATTCAACAATATCTAATGATATTCGATTTCAAAACACTGTTTCATGAAGCTTCGAAGCTTCTTTTGTTTCGAATCAGTGGTTCAGATTGTGTATCAAACTGCCAAAGTCGCATGAACTATTGAAATTTCGAAACACTTATTACGTAACGAAGCCTCGTTTACTGAAATTATGTGACTTTGGTGCTCCGAACCACTGATTCGAAAAAGAAGCAGTGTTTTGAAATCGGCCATCACTAGATATTGTTGAAAAGTCGTTATTTAGTTTTTTTGGCACACAAAAAGTATTCTCGTCACTTTATAATATTAATGTTGTACCACTGTAGTCACATGAACCGTTTTAAATATGTCTAATAGTGTTGTCTTTCTGGCAATGCAGGCCTCACTGAGCCATTGGGATTTTATCAAAAATATCTTAATTTGTGTTCTGAAGATGAATGAAGGTCTTACATGTGTGGAACGACATGAGTGTGAGTAATAAATGACATAATTTTCATTTTTGGGTGAACTAACCCTTTAAGAGAAAAATAACTTTGAAATTGCCCCTGGACTAGAGAACAAGCACATGTTGTATACAGAGCTGTCCTTGTGCACGGTTTAGTGAAGTGGCCTTGTGTGAGCAGAACTGTAGATGTGGCCTCCTTTTGGACTGAAAAGACGGGTCAACCGATCCCTCACGGGTCAGAAGCCAATTACATCACCGTGACTGACCGACCAGGCCAGGGGCCTCCAAGAAAGGGGCGCACGTCACCGCCCTCAGCAACAACCACAACAAATAAAGTGTGAGAAATGAAGGCGATTTAAGTTCAAGACCTCATCCTGGGACAAACTGTTCTGCAGAGGATACAGAACAAACAAATAAAGGTTCAAACTTTCCAGAAAATCACAAGACTACGGAATGATAGGTTGGAGCAGCAGCATGTGTCCCAAATCACATACGATCCATCCTAAATAGTATGCAAGATTGCAATAAGTGTTCTAAAAGGAAGGTGCTTGTATATTTCTAGTTGGTTTTTGGGATAATATTGCCCGCAATGAGTTTGTGACTGTTGTCTTTTGACTTTTCAGTTGTAGAAAAATGGTTAGAAAAGCAATTTTGAGTGCCACAGTGGTTGTGTGTATGATTTGTTATAAAGATTAATGCAAATGTAGTAATTATAAATCATAAGGTAATGAATTTAGCTAGATGTTTAGACATTATGCTAGTATGTTTCACAACTTGATACTGTACCTCACACTAAAAATACATTACCGTTCGAAAGGTTGGGGTCAATAAGATTTTTAAAAGAAATTAATACTTTTATTCAGCAAGGATGTATTAAATTGATCAAAAGTGTCAGTAAAGACACTTACAGTGTTACAAAATATTGCTGTTTAAATGCATATGCTGTAAAATCAAAAAATCCTGAAAAAATGTATCATGGTTTCAACATTGACGATATATAAGATATATATTAGAATGTTTTCTGAAGGATCATGTGACACTGAAGACTGGAGTAATGATGCTGAAAATTCAGCTTTGCCATCACAGGAATTAATGACATTTAATATATATTAAAATAGAAAACATTTATTTTTAAATTGTAGAAATGTTTAACCCTCTGGAGTCTGAGGCTGATTTGGGGCCTGGAGAAGTTTTGACATGCTCTGACATTTGTGCTTTTTTCAGTTGTTCATAAACATATTAATGGAAAAAGTGTCATTACACTGTATTCAGCACAAACTAGGCTACAATAATATGTGAGGAACATGTATGTACATGTTTGTGTTTTTGAAGGAATAACATTTATGCGTGGTTGTTGAAAAAACAAAAAACTTAAGTCACTGAAATAAGGCCAAAAAAAGTATAATAAATCTGTGTTCATAAGACTTTAGGGTATTGGAGGTTGTAGACTAGAGTTTTTGCTTCAAAATTATGTAAAAATTATGCTGCCTACTCCTTCATATAAAACAATATATTGATTTAGTTTTTGTAAGACACTTTTTGCCAAGAAACCTAGTATGCGAGGAGGCGTGAATCACCACTGAAAATGGGCCATTCTCACCTGAGAAGACAAAAGACTTGGATAGTAATGAGCTGAAATTACTTGCATATTAATGAGGCATTTCAGTCAGGTAGGCTGTGAAAAAAAACCTTCTGTGATGTCTCAAGCTCATCATGATATATGAAACATACAGAAAAATATTATTACAATATAAAGTAATGGTTTTATATTATACTTTAAAATATAATGTATTTCTGTGATGCAAAGAGTCTGAATATAGGCTTTTAGTTTAAAAGCATGCACATTTGGAGAAATATTGGATTCTCATATGCTTATGTCAATTTTCTATACAGAGGAGTTATATTAACTTAATATTCATTGTCATTACTATGAGCGCTGGTGTTTTCAATTCATCCTTGAAGTCGGAGGGCGCTCTGTGTATTTTAGTCCACAAATTCATCTAAAAGAAGAAGAGGCTATTCCATGAATGGAGTTTCCAATACATACTGCAGCCGGAGGGCGCTAAAGAAACAAAAACTCATCTAAACTTCATCTGTAGAAGACAAGTAAACAGGAAGTAACTGCATGTCTTCTAGAGATCGCTAACCATGACTTTTACATCCAGATAAACACTTTTCAAGACAATAAATACACGATTGAGATGATGAATGCATGTATTGACTGAATTTGCGTCTGAATAGCGCTGGCTCCGTGGGCGTGGCCGCATTAGCAGATAATGAGCTGAATCACGGACTTCTGACATGGCTCTCTTTTCATACAGATTACATAAACAAAGAAGGTTTGTTTTCGATTTGACTTACATGATTTAAAACCTGACATCTTAACGTTTTTTTAGACATAAGTGTAATTTTTTTGTCATTAGTATTCACTAAGTTACAGTTCATTTTCTGAGAACTATCAGATTGGAGTTCGTTCAGAGGGAGACGAGAGATCACGCATCATGTTAGTTTTCTTTATTTTACAAAAAGCACAACATTCTGTTTTTACTCTGAGTGTACACAAATGAAAGAAGATATTCCACAGATTAAAATGGTGTATAACTCTTAATTGTATGTGCAACATTGACGGAGTATTTTGAGTCTCTTTCACACTGATAAGAAAAAAACCACGGTGGTATCGCCGGCGATACCGTCAGACCTCAGAGTGTTAACAACACTACTGTTTTTACTGTATTTTTGATCAAATAAATGCATAAAACTTTTTTTAAACAATCGGTTACACTTTAGGGTGACATAGTTACATTGTACTTACTCAAATAATAGAGGTATGTTTAGGGTTAGGTTTAGGGTTAGTTACTTGTAATTATGCATAATTTTAATGTTATTACTAGTGTAAGTACATGTAGTAACATGTAACTACGGCACCTTAAAATAAAGTTAAAGGTGCCTTAGAACGTCTTTTTACAAGATGTAATATAAGTCTAAGGTGTCCCCTGAATGTGTCTGTTAAGTTTCAGCTCAAAATACCCCATAGATTTTTTTTTTATTAATTTTTTTAACTGCCTATTTAACCCTCAAATGGATCTTTACAAGATGTTCGTCATTCATGCTGCATGCATGCATCGATTCCTGTGAGTATATATTTATTTGGATGTTTACATTTGATTCTGAATGAGTTTGATGGTGCTCCATGGCTAAAGCTAACATTACACACTGTTGGAGAGATTTATAAAGAATGAAGTTGTGTTTATGAATTATACAGACTGCAAGTGTTTAAAAATGAAAATAACGACAGTCTTGTCTCCGTGAATACAGTAAGAAACGATGGTAACTTTAACCACATTTAACAGTACATTAGCAACATGCTAACGAAACATTTAGAAAGACAATTTACAAATATCACTAAAAATATCATGATATCATGGATCATGTCAGTTATTATTGCTCCATCTGCCATTTTTCGCTATTGTTCTTGCTTGCTTACCTAGTCTGATGATTCAGCTGTGCACATCCAGACGTTAATACTGGCTGCCCTTGTGTAATGCCTTGAACATGAGCTGGCATATGCAAATATTGGGGTCATACATATTAATGATCCGGACTGTTACGTAACAGTCTGTGTTATGTTGAGATTCGCCTGTTTTCTGGAGGTCTTTTCAACAAATGAGATTTATATAAGAAGGAGGAAACAATGGAGTTTGAAACTCAACGTATGTCTTTTCCATGTACTGAACTCTTGTTATTCAACTATGCCAAGGTAAATTCAATTTTTGATTCTAGGGCACCTTTAACAAAAAAAAAAAAAAACATTTTTTAATAGTAGTGTATATACTTTTGATTTGGACCAATAAGCAACCACCTAAACCTAACAGGCTAAATACCACACAGAACACCTTAGCAACCACATAGCAATGCCCTAGCAACCCCTCACATTCACACAACACCTTAGCATCATTACAGCAAGTTTTGTGGCCACCACCACTCTCATTTTCTTCAGTAAATACACAAACAGTTATCAGATTTACTTTGGTTGCTATGCTGTTTTGGCCTCATGCAACAGCTTGAGGCGTTTCGCTTTGAACTTGGAGCTTTTGATGTTCTGAAGCATAAATGTAAAAATTAGGTGTATTTTGGTGTGTGTGATCTCTACTAAAACCACTTCAATCACTCAAGCTTCCTTTCGTTGGTGCAAACCAGCTTGAAACTTGATGCCTTTTTAGCAGGAAAATCTTCAATATCTCACTTCTAAAGCAAAACTTGCCATCCCTACTCATTTGTCTCCACTTCAAGTTTTTTACAGAGTGTCAATGCGCCGAACCCTTTTTTATCACCATGTGATCAGTGAGTTGGTCTTGGCAGGCGTGCAGAAAAAAAACGAAGGCTGCGTAGCAACAACGATGGCATGCTTCAGTAGTTCAATAAACTGTGGCCTCAATCAATGAGGTTGAGTTCTTACACTCCAGTTTTCTCAGTCTGTTTGGGAGTTGGAGCGGGATGCGCCATCTGCGGGGGGTCCAGCAGATCTAAGGGTGGGAAAGGAGGAGATGTGGAATGAAAACAGAAGTCCTGAAAGGGAGGGATAGATGAAAACAGAGCAAGTTGTTAGAAGGAAAACAGACGAGCAGAGAAACAGCTTTCATACGGGGGAGGAGTGTGAACAGTAGCGATCTTTGGTTGGGTAAATTCAACTCAGCGGAGGAGGTGTTGGAAAAAATGTGGCACATTCTCACCCGCCACTCACCTGTGTTTTTATACAGCTCAAATAATTGTAACAAATTCCCTGTATGAATGTAAACACAAGATAAGAGTAAAATTTTCCAGTCTTCCTTTGAAATAAGCAAACCTCTCATCCAATTCAAAGACAACATGAAATCGCAATTTCAATGCATTTAACTTACATAATGTGGCATAAATTATGAATATTCAGTGGGAAATAATTAGGGTGGGACATATCCTTTAGGATTTGATGTGATTGTTTGGTTTATTGGGTTGATATTATTGGTTAATAGGATCAAATAATATAATTATAAAGACATTCAGAAAATCATTAAGAAGGTAAATGGTGTCAGTTTTAATTTCACATGACTTTAATTAAATACTATTCAAAGCAATATTTGAAACATTTGTAAAACCTTTAGAAAGGGATGGTGCCTATTTAATGTAAAATAGTATTCAAAGACATTTAAAACATTAAAAAAGTAAAGATATAGCTTAGTGTCACCAAACAAAATTACAAAATAATGACTAAAAATGTTCATTACCATTTTTTCTGTTGCTCTCTGTCAGTTTTTGTCCGAACGAATCTTGAAGGCTGCGCGGGTGGTTTACAGCACTCTGATGGAGCGTAATCCAGGCCTGATAAGAGACAGAAAACACCATCTTAAGACCTACAGGTGCATCTTTCACTTCATATATCATGTGCTTGTGCCTAACATGTTATATTTCTGATTGTGACAGAAATGCGTCTAATCATTCCTAGGAAGCCACTTAGCATCCTTTGGAGAAACAAATAAATCAACTTACATGATTCATCCACAAAGACTTGCAGATAAATGTGTAACACTTTAAACTCACTACTCCGTTCTCCGGTTTGTCCCACAGACAGTGCTGCAGTGGGAGGGAACTTGTGGATTGGCTAATGAAACTCAATGATTGTTTCCAGTCAAGGAGTCAGGCAGTCGGAATGTGGCAAGTTTTGGTGGATGAGGGCATTTTGTGTCACGGTGAGCATTAACAACAACTTCATTAAATGTCTAATGAAAAAACTATGGTAACTCGCAATATATTGACTAACAGACAACTAATGTCTCTGTCGAAATGTACAGTGAAACAGGAGTTAAACTTCCATGACAAAGACACACAGTTTTACCGCTTTATGGAGGCGGAGTTTGACCTGAACCACACAACTAACGAGAAAGACTCCAAAGACGATGAACTCCAAGAGAGTTTATCGCTACTAGTCCAAATGGGTCCAGATGCTCTTCTGACTATGATACTGCGTAAATGGTAAGACATGAGAAATCGTGCTAAAACAGATTTAAAAAATAACATGCGTAAACACAGTTTATATAATATTAGGTTAAGTGTGTGATTTTTGTACCATTACCGTCATCATACAAAATTTTGCTGATTCTGAATTCATTCAGGACTGAAAAGTATCATTAAAATTTTTTAGTTTGATTAACATCTAACTACCCAATATGCATTTAAGGTTACACTTTATTTCGATGGTCCACTTTAGACACTCTACTAACTATATGTAAGCAAAGTCTCTTTCAAGGAAAGTCTGTTAACTTGGCGGCCATATTTGTAACACTTCCAGGAAGCTATTTCGGGCATCCAAGACCAAGTCCTATCTGTTTGAATAGTGAAATCTCAAAAACTGCTTGGTGAACTCACAATTAAACAACATATTTCAATTCAGCAATGAAATCTGACATGAACCGTCCCATAAATGTTGTTTCTTACCCTCAAGTACCGTTAAAAAGGCTTATTTTTCAAGATAGACGAGCCAATGCGCATTTGCAGTCCTAAGAGTGAGTAAAGTCCCTTTCAAGGAAAGTCTGTTCACTCGGTGGCCATATTTGCAACACCTCCGGGCAGCTATTTCGGGCATCCAAGACCAAGTCCTATCTATTTGAATGGGGGAATTGTGAAATCTCAAAAACTGCATGGCGAACTCACAATTAAACAACATATTTCAATTCAGCAATGAAATCTGACATGAACCGTCCCATAAATGTTGTTTCTTATCCTCAAGTACCGTTAAAAAGGCTTATTTTTCAAGATAGACGAGCCAATGCGCATTTGCAGTCCTAAGCATGAGCAAAGTCCCTTTCAAGGGAAGTCTGTTCACTCGGCGGCCATATTTGCAACACTTCCAGGCAGCTATTTCGGGCATCCAAGACCAAGTCCTATCTATTTGAATGGGGGAATTGTGAAATCTCAAAAACTGCATGGCGAACTCACAATTAAATAACATATTTCAATTCAGCAATGAAATCTGATATGAAACGTCCCATAAATGTTGTTTCTTACCCTCAAGTACCGTTAAAAAGGCGTATTTTTCAAGATAGACGAGCCAATGCGCATTTGCAGTCCTAAGCATGAGCAAAGTCCCTTTCAAGGGAAGTCTGTTCACTCGGCGGCCATATTTGCAATGCCTCTGGGCAGCTATTTCGTGCATTGAAGATCAAATCCTATCTATTTGAGTGGGGGAATCCTGAAATCTAAAAAAACTGCTTGGTGAACTCACAACTAAATAACATATTTCACATCAGCAACAAATTCTGACATGAACCGTCCCATAAATGTTGTTTCTTATGCTCATATAACATTAAAAAAGTTTATTTTTCAGGCTAGACAAGCCTTGCGTATGTGCAGTCCTAAGCGCGAGTCTCAGGTTTCTACGGGAACCGGAGCCTCTAACGTCAGCTGCAGTGACGCAATGACTTTATCAATCAGCGATTGGCTCTTTTAATTAGAAGGCAGGACGTATTCCGCCATATTGTGCGTTACAGTTTCTCCCATTCATAATAGGAGTAAACCGTCTTTCCATATCTATAGTCTTTGATGTAGCTTTGCAACTACATGTCAACTAACTCTCATTAAAGTATTAGGGATAAGGGTTAGGGTTCTGGTTAGTAGAAAAAAGTGGACATGTAGTTGCAAAGTTACTTATAGTTAGTAGAATGACTAAAGTGGACCATTGAAATAAAGTGTTACCGCATTTAATGTATCACCATTAGCTTAGCGTCAAGCTAATGTCAGACTCCTTTAAAAATCAATAGCAAATTAGGCTTCCCATGCCAAATTTGTGACAGTTATAGTTGTTTCTACATATTAAGCTGGGATAGGAGAATTTTAGTAGACAGACTTCAAGTTTAATCTCTATTATAAACAGCATAAGATTTCTGTGTGTGTAAAAATCTGTGTGTCCATGTCTTTAGCCCAAACCAGAGAACTCCAGATGATCTGGAAGTTATTTATGAAGAACTTCTGCACGTCAAAGCTGTGGCCCACTTGTCTACATCTGTGAGTCAACACACTCTGACACCCGTCATGTTTGTTTGTGCTCAGCCCTCATTTCTTTTATCCTGCACTCTTTTTCTTGTAGGTTCGGAAGGAGCTGGCAGCAGTGCTGGTTTTTGAAAGCCATGCCAAGGCGGGAACAGTCTGTGAGTGTGAAAGCAATGATGACATTACATTAGTGGTGGGCGGGAGGAAGGAACGCTGCTAATATTGAATTAGCGCATAGCCAGAGTAAAAATGAGCAGCAAACTTCCTGTTTAGGCACCATAGCAGACAGCATGAGAATGAGATGATTAAATCATTTTATTGTGTAATTCCCTTGTTACGTGATGAATTGGATGATTGGCATCCTAATATCAGCAAACTGAGAGACAAAGGAAAAACTGAAAGCACTTACAGCATGTCTGACGTTAACGCAGCAGTCATTCATGCATAGTGAATAGCACGAGTAGGAAGAAGAAACACTGATGATTATCTAATAAGGTCATTTATTCACACTTTTTACATCTGTCAAGTTTCATAAACTCATATTATTGTAGATTATTAGGGCCTGAGCACTGGTAGTGTGAGGATCCTATTGTAATTGCTCAGTCAATTCTTCTTCTTCTCCGAAATGAATCACATTTTTGAGGGCCTAAACATGCTCAAACACATGAAACTTTGCACATGTATCAGAAGTGGTGAGAAATTACGTCAGATATGGGTTTCTGAAATAGGTGTGGAAAAATGGCTCGATAGCGCCACCTACGAAATTTCAATTAAGTGCCTTTAGCGCTACGTTTCACGTACAAGTATGAAATTTGGTAGACACATGTAACAGCCCAATACCTACAAAAAAGTCTGTAAACCCAACAGGAAGTGAGATATTTTCTCTGCAAACTTTTTGCAATTTTTGCCATTTCCAGAAGTTGTACTTTAACGAACTTCTCCTAGAGCTTTAATCAGAAAAACGTCACATTTGGTCAGTCTACTCTAAAGGCCTTTGCAACGTTAAATTGCGAAGATCTTGAGTTTTCGCTGAAGGGCTTGTCCGTGGCGGCCTGACAAATTTCGATGTTTCGCCATGAAACAGGAAGTTGTTGTAACTCGTGCAAACAATGTCCGATCTGCCCCAAACTTCACATGTTTTATTAGAGCCCTGACCTGAAGACATCTACATGGCAATATTCAGTCATAGCGCCACCTGTGGGAAACAGGAAATGGCATGTTTTACACTGTGATTAACTCCTCATGGAGATTTAACCAGATCAACATCATGGGCCCTATAATACACCCGGCGCAATGCGACGCAAGGCGCAGCGCAAGTGTGTTTGCTAGTTTGCGTCCGGCGCCGTTCGCGTTTTCCCGTTCAGCGCCACGTCCTTAAATTAGTAAATGCATTTGCGCCAGTTAGTGCGCCCATGGGCGTGCTGGTCTAAAAAAGAGGTGTGTTCAGGCGCATTGCCGGCGCATTGCTATTTTAAGGAGCTGAAAATAGACTGCGCCATAGACCAACTCAAACCTGGTCTAAAGTCTAAAGTCAATGGCGCAATATTTTTTTGTTAGAGTGCGTTGGTAGAAACTGCACCTCTGGGCGCGTCCACAGTGCGCGTTGACTTTGCTTATTACACACAGGGATACGCATCACACAAATAAGCCAAATATTAAAAACAAAAGGATTACAGTGTAAAAGAATATTATTGTGTAGGCTACATAAATATAAAAATGTAATGATGAATAGTCATTGCGTGTATTAGAATTAGGCTACCTATTTTCAATTCAGCCTATTAATACTTATAATGATGAACGAAATTGGCTAATTAATTGAACAATCTTGCCAATACACACACATATTAACTGACTGATCGCGCGGAGCTATTTGAAAGCCTGCATCCAACGCAGACGACTGAAAGATTGACTGGCTTCTTAACAGGTAATTTCAGCAAAACATCACTCAAAAAAGTGATGACACAGCAAAAGTGGATTTGGACACGCCCTGAGTGCACCTGCGCCGTGCGCTTCACACTTTGCGTTTAGATCGTTAAAATAGGGCCCCATATGTTGTCAGTCTAATCTTAAAGCAGAACTAAGCAAGATTTGCGACGCTCCCCCTACAGTTTCCTTCAGTGAATGACACTGTCATAAATACTCCAAGCGCAGCTCTGGACTACAATGACTACAACACTCGCCAGCACAGTAGTTTTGCAAAAACAGTACAAGAAAGAGGAGGTGGGTAATTTGCAAATACAGTACGCTCGATGGAGGTGGGTAATTTTCGAAATTGTCTTATAAAGATTTAATATATACATTGTTTTTGAATTACCGTAAAGCATTTTGTCACTCTCGCGTGAACGTGAACATGAGGCGAGATTGTTTCGGGTCGGTGCAGCTCAAGTTGCAAGTGCTGTATTCTGGCGTAGACGTGCCAGAGGGGGTTAGTGCTCGCCTCAAACACACCACTACAAGTCAATTAACCATCGTAAGGACTTAGAAAACTATTTATGAAGGTAAAAAAAGTGACTTAGTTCTGCTTTAAGGCCTTAGCAATATTAACTTGCGATGGTCATGAGTTTTCGCTTGAAGGGCGTATCCATAGCAGCCTGACAAAGTCCGATATTTCGCCATGAAAGATGAAGCTGTTGTTACTCAGGCATAAAGTGTCCGATCAAAACACAAATTAAGATATTTTTGATGAAATCCGAGAGGTATATGATTTGTCTATAGACAGCAATTTACCACCACTTTCAAGGTCCAGAGAGGTACTAAAGACATAGTAAAATAGTCCACGTGACTGCAGTGGTTCAACTTTAATTTTATGAATTGATGAGAATAATTTTAGTGCGAAAAAAGGAAACAAAAATAACAACTTTATTCAATAATATCTTAAGATATATTATTGAATAAAGTAGTTATTTTTGTTTTGTTTTTGCACACAAAGTATTTTAACTATGTCTTTAGTACCTCTCTGGACCTTGAAAGTGGTGGTAAATTGCTGTTTATAGACAAATCATATACCTCTCGGATTTCATCAAAAATATCTTAATTTGTGTTTCGAAGATGAACGAAGGTCTTACGGGTGTGGAACGACATAGGTAATTAATGACAGAATTTTCATTTTTGGGTGGTCTAACCCTTTAAGTTCAATATTGTTATTAAAAAGTGTTTGTCTAAAATGTTGAGGGGAAATGATCTATCACCATGTTTAAACTCGGTCAGTCCGATCAAGCATAGTTTCAACTATGGCTAAGATTGTGTTTAAAAATACAATGTAATTTGTTTGTGTTTATTTTAGTGTTCAGTCAGGGGGACAAAGGGACTTCCTGGTACATCATCTGGAGAGGCTCTGTTAATGTCATCACACACGGCAAGGTAGAGCCATTTAACTTCAGCTGAGTGACCTTTAGAAGTCATTGAGTTTAAATATAGATACTTACATTGTTTGAAGGAAATTCATACTGTTCCTCTTAAGGAAGGATGATCTTGTGTATGTGCGTCACACAGGGCTTGGTGACCACGCTCCACGAGGGAGACGACTTTGGGCAGTTGGCCTTGGTGAACGACGCTCCTCGTTCTGCCACAATCATCCTAAGAGAGGACAACTGCCACTTCCTGCGGGTGGACAAGCAGGATTTTATACGTATCCTTAAGGTAGGTTTTGTGTGCATAGCCTAGCATCTGCAAGTGTGGATGTGTATCTATGGTAGTCTATAACCTGAATTTAACTGCAGGATGTCGAGGCCAACACCGTCCGCCTGGAGGAACATGGTAAAGTCGTTCTGGTCCTTGAGAAGAGCTCGGCGCAGGAGTCCACCTATCAGGGAGGATCAGCAAGCAGCAACAAGTAAATGATTCTTGTCAATTTTTGTACTAAATTACACATCTCTAAAGTGTGTAATTTCTGCTCCACTGCATTTTTTTTTTTTTTTTTTTTTTTGTTAAAAAGTATTTTAGCATTAAAAAATTACACTAAGAATTAAAAATGAAGTATATAAACAGTATGCTACCGTTCAAAACTTTTTAAATGTTTTTGAACATTAAGAAGTCTCACCAAGGTTGCATTTATTTGATCAAAAAAAGAGTAAAATCAATCATATTGTAAAATATTAAAATTTAATTTATTCCTGTGATGACAAACCTGAATTTTCAGCATTATTACTCTTCAGTATCACATGATCCTTTGAAATCTTTCTAAAATGCTTATATGGGGCTCAAGTAAAATTTTGTATTATTATTATCAATGTTGAAAACAGTTGTGCTGCTTAATATTTTATTTTCAGGATTTTTTTATGAATAGAACGTTCAAAAGAACAGCATTTATTTGAAATATAAATCTTTTGTAACATTATAAATGTCTTTACTGTCACTTTTGATCAATTTAATGCATGCTTGCTGACTAAAAGTACTAACTTAAACTTAAGTAGTAAGTACTAACTTAACTTTAAAAAAGTAGTGCAAGACTGCGTGTCCATATTTTACCCCAAGCCAGAGGCCATTTTAACGTAAAAAATAACATTTCAGCTCACGCAGATGATTTAATAAAAACAATTACTTACTAATTTGAACTGCGTTCATTTAATTTATGAGAATATCTCCTGTGCACAGCATTAAGCCCATTTTAGAATGCATGTGAGTTAATTAAATCAGGCAATTAGAATGCATCTTCATAAACCATTTATATAAAATCATCTAGTGAAACAAGCCCTGAATAATAAATATCCAGAATAGGTAAAGCTGTTCACATTTAAAAACGTCTGCAGTGAAAGTGCAACCACTGTAGGTGATTCATGCGAGTACTTCACCCGCAGAAGTGCTATTGTACAATGAAATGCAAGCTAAATCATTAGTCATCACTCTTATTTGATTTCAAGTGCATTAAACTAATTATGAATGATGGAAATGGAGGACACCTAATTATCGATATGAATTATCCACCTCTCACAGGTACACAGTAATGTCAGGAACGCCAGAGAAGATCCTGGAACACATGCTGGAGACGATTAAACTGGAAACCAATGGCACTGATTTTATAGGTATGGCAGATCCATGGTTTGGAACGTGTGTAACATTTAAGCTAAATAAAACTTAATAAAAATACTTTAGAAATCTAGTATTTGTTTGTTTGAGTTATGTACCACAAGGGTATTGCAGAAGAACGGACTGAGGGAGTGACCAACACATTCCTGCTCATTTGGTGTTTACACATCCATTTAAAACCAGCAGTCAGATGATTCAGATTGTTCTGGGTTTCTCCACACAGCACTGTGAAGAAAACAAGTCCTTGTTAATGAGGTTTACGAGTCTGTTTTGTGCTTCTACAGATCCCAGTGTGAGTGATTTCCTCCTAACGCATCCAGTCTTCATGCCCTACAGTCAGCTGTGTGCGGCTCTCCAGCATCAATATCCTGCCACTTCATATTGATATTTCTGTGTTGTTATTTTTTGTTATTTATTCATTTTTTAGTCTAAATCTTTATTTTGAGCCAGAGAGCTTACAGCTGTAATTTACACAATATCAATCCTTAACCTGCATTTCCACCTACCAAGCGGAGCCATCGGAAGGCTCGGACCTGGAGAAGTCAGCATATGCTCTCAACACCAAGCAAAAGGTTGTGAAACTAGTGGGTCATTGGGTGGCGCTCTATGGTCGCCTACTGAGGGACAATCCTGTGGCCTTTGAATTCCTAGAGGTAAAAATAGGTTAAATACTGTAGTACAATTTTTCATGTTTTTTACGTTTCACAAGATTTAATAGCATGGTTCTTCATTAAATCAAAACTGATCATTTTATTGCCATCTTAAAGGGATAGTTCACCCAAAAATGAATATTGTGTCATCATTTACTCACCCTCAAGTAGATCCAAACGTGTATGAGTTTCTTTGTTCTGCTGAACACAAAGGAAGATATTTGGAAGAATGTTTGTAACCAAACAGATCTCGCCCCTCATTGACTGCCATAGTATTTTTTTCCTAAAATGTGGATCTAATTAGATCCTGATGGATAAAATCAAGTGATATAAGTATTTAAATGAAATACCTCCATCTTTATGATTTATGATAGAAATTCAGGGAGGGGGTGATGGCTGACTCAAGACTTTCCAGCATGCTCAAAGAACAGCTGAGGGACAGAAGGAAGACCAAAATGTAAGTATAAGTAATACATTTGCCAACGTAGCCTACATTTGTACACCTGCACATACACAAAGTTCTGTCATGACACTCTAGATGTCACAGCCTGATAGACCTTAACTTAATCTGCTTGCAATCACATCATTCTCAATAGGGAACAGCTGTTTGGTTCCTGCTGTATCAGTAGCCAATGAGCTTGCTGCTCAACATTCAAATACTTGGTTAGCATTTGCTGTAGCAGTTGCAGCGGGCTTTCAGAAACCCTCCACCTTCCCCAGCTCCACCTGTATACATCTGCTGCGGGTAATTCATGTACGCTATATTGTACAGCATCAGCACAGCAGCGTGTCGTGTATGTATTTACAGTAGTAAATCCCGTACTTGTTCAGCAGCAGCAGCGTAGCCGATCTATTCCGCCAAGAACAAACATATCAGCATTACCATATCCATGCCAAACACTCTGAGAGTTGTCATGACAGAAATTCATTGTCAAACTGACCGCAATCAGGTGTCTCACATTATGATTTGACCTCTGACAGATGAATATAGCTCAGCTGTGCTTCAAAGTCAAGTAATTCTTCAAAGTTACTTTTCAAGTGTTTGCTTAGTTACTGCACTTCACACTTTGAAGCATCTTTCAGAGCTGATATTATGATATAATCAGATTTGACGTCATAAAGTAAATGCCATAATGTATCTTTATTTGACCTGCTTTTATAAAGTCCACACCTTTACTCTTGAGTCTTCTCTGTCATCAAACCTCTTTACTTAATCCTACATTTAAAGTTACTCCCTATTATACTTCTTACAGAACCGAGAATGGATGTCACACTCTGACGAAGGTAAGAGGCACTTGTTTCTTAGTCTAATGGGAAACTTGCAACGATAAGAGACCAACCAATAAATCCTACTTACTTTATGACACAGCATGATAAACAGACTCCCCGGTGGAAAAGTCAACATCTCTGTGGCCAGAGGTCTTTAGACAAATTCAGAGAACAAAACAAAAGTAAATCCCTTTCTGACAGAGCATTGAATTGTACACTAAAAGTAGGTCAGCAGTATCCTAGGTCACATAAAACCCAGCCATCCATTATAAAGTTTGCAGTGTATTTGGGAACAGGTGTTTAAATAACAATTACATATATGCTCGACAATACATATAGTGTAACAGTGGTTCCTGCACCGCTTTTCCCTGCTGCTTAAACTTCAAGAAAACAGCATTTAGAAAAATAAAATCACATATTAACTTAGTTGTGAATGTGAGTTTGCAATGTTATGCAAAGGAAAGCCCATGCTCTTCAAAATAATGGCTAGAAATGGTTTTCTATTTGAGTTGTCAAATAGAAATGCATAAGTAGGGTGACCAGACGTCCCGTTTTTCCCAGGACAGTCCCGTATTTCAGCTCTATTTTTAGTGTCCCGACTTATTAAGAAAAAAATAATGTTTTGTCCCGTATTTCATCTTTCAACTGGGTGATGGAGTTCTGTCACACAAGAACAGCCTAATCAATTCGTCATAGAACAAAGTTACCATTCAATCACAATTCGTTATCGATTAGTGAAGGCGGGATAGGCGGAATCACGCTGAATAACACAGACCAGAAGCCTCTCTCTCACGCACTCTCTCTCTCTCTCTCTTTCGCGCGATCAGTTCTCCTCGCGCCTGAATGGTCAATGCACACATAGTTTTTCAAAATGTCCATCGTGTGGAGTATCTCACGTAAATACAGTCGGTTAAGTGGACGTAAACAGGTGGGTAAAAACAGGAAATGTGTCAGTAGCCTATATTACATCCATGGATTCGGTCTTAAAGGGACAGTAGCCTAATTAAATATTTGTCAGTATATTCAAATGTGAAAAAACAAGTTTAATCTCTGTCGTATTTGTTGTATTGTTTGTAACTTGTTTGTAAATTTCTTTTTATATAACAATATATAACAAATATTTATATCTACACTGCCCTCCAAAAGTTTGGAAACGCCCTAGAAAAGTGGGGTTGAATCCTTTTTAATTTGTGATAATTTTGCACTGGTAAGGGACAACACAAATTATAAAAACACATTTTATAACATAAACAGTTTATACATAGAAAAAAACTTATATTTTTGATTCATCAAAATATCCAGCATTAGCAGCTATCTGACCTAAACTGGGTTCTAATTATTTCATTGTATTCTAAACTTAATTGGCAATCAATTGTTGAAGCTATTAAGGTGTGCTGACCCAAAAATCTTTTACAAACCTTGGCCAAGTTTAAACCAGTAACCAGGCATCACAGCTGGCAAAGGGGCATGTCTGACTTTGACATGTATATACTGCCATTATTATGTAATGAAATGAAATGAACACATGAAAATTATTATTGCTGGATAATGTCAAGTTACTGTAATGTATTTGCACCAAAAAATTATAAGGATTTATGCTGATATCGTCCAAAACCAGACTTTTCCAGGGGTGTTTTCAAACTCTTGGAGGGCAGTGTATATTATATATATATATATTATATAATATAGTGAAATAAAATTTCTTATATCATGGTCACATTGCGCACTCGTCCCGTATTCCACCATGAGAAATCTGGTCACCCTATGCATAAGCAAACATTCAAAGCAACATTCAGACTCACAAACCAATGACTCTCATGAGCTGGTTCAGGTTCCCGAATGAATGAGCATTTTGACAAATCCTTCACTGAATTGATTCACCATGAAAAAAACTTATGAACAGAAGCAAATTTTGTATCATTATACTGACTTATTGTCCATATGACAACATGTCATTAAAGGTGCCCCAGAATGAAAAATTGAATTTATCTTTGCATAGTTGAATAGCAAGAGTTTAGTACATGGAAATGACGTACAGTGAGTCTCAAACACCATTGTTTCCTCCTTCTTATATAAATCTCATTTGTTTAAAAGACCTCAGAAGAACAGGCGAATCTCAACATAACACCGACTGTTGCGTAACAGTAGGGATCATTAATATGTATGACCCCAATATTTGCATATGCCAGCCCATGTTCAAGGCATTAGACAAGCCAGTATTAATGTCTGGATGTGCACAGCCGAATCATCAGACTAGGTAAGCAAGCAAGAACAATAGCGAAAAATGGCAGATGGAGCAATAATAACTGACATGATCCATGATATCATGATATTTTTAGTGATATTTGTAAATTGTCTTTCTAAATGTTTCGTTAGCATGTTGCTAATGTACTGTTAAATGTGGTTTAAGTTACCATAGTTTCTTACTGTATTCACGGAGACAAGACTGTCGTTATTTTCATTTTTTAATCACTTGCAGTCTGTATAATTCATAAACACAACTTCATTCTTTATAAATCTCTCCAACAGTGTGTAATGTTAGCTTTAGCCACGGAGCAACATCAAACTCATTCAGAATCAAATGTAAACATCCAAATAAATACCATACTTATGCGATTAGACATGTTGCATGACGAACACTTTGTAAAGATCCATTTTGAGGGTTATAATAGCTTAAAAATGAATATTCTTTTATATAACTGAAAACACTGTTGCAGTTCTTTGAACTAATCTCTTGAGTGAATGATTCAATAATTCACTTACTTTTTTGTTGCTGAATGACTCATTATTTTTGTTTCATCATTAAGACTCACTTGTTATTGTGTTTATATATAGTGTGTGTAAAACAATTCCGTAAGAAACACTGTAATGTAGTAGTTATAGTTACTTATATCACAGTAATGTAAAAAATACTGGTAGTAACTTTTTTTAGCAAACAAATGGTTTTAAAATGCCATATTGACCATCCTTCACTGATACCTGATCTTGCCTCTGATTCCTCTTTTGGAATAAGAAGCACACAGAAAATCCATCATACCCGAGATCACCAATGCTGTCCATTTGTTTCAGACTCATAGTCTTTCTATACATGTTGAAAACTGCCTTTTGAAGCCCTGCAAGCTCTAATATCCAATATGGTCATCTGTTTGTTTCAGCTGAACCAAAAGTTTGATTGGTTTTCTGCTTATGAAGAGCCAGTGGGAAAATTACGGTCGATTAAAGCTCAAGATAAAGGTTTGTGTTTTTACTTCTGTGAGAGTACAAACCCATGGTACAAAATAATTAAACAAAGAGCAAATAAAACAAGGAAAATATCCATGTGAAATTGCTCAGATTAATCAAAATGGAATTTACCTAATGAAATGTGTTTATTTAAAAGAGTCCAACTGTTTGTTTGCAGTCTTGTATGAGATTTTTAAACCGGATCATAAGGCTGTCACTGTGATGCTGCCAGTCGATGCTTCAGTTAATGACATCTTGACTACATTAGTGGATCCTGAGAGAAACTATGTGCTGGTCAAGATGAATTCCTCAGGAGGTAAGCTATGAGATTCAGATGATTGGCTTCAGAGTTTCCTCTGACCGTGCCAGAACTGTTACAGTTTCAGATTGAAGTCAGTATTAGTTTTTGTCCTACCTAAGAGATCTGAATTTTCATCAAAGTTTCTTCTACTTTACTTCTTTCAGACAGAGTACAGCTCAAGCTGGAGTCCACGGCGGTCTCTGCCTCTTTAGGAGTCAACGAGAGGCTTTTCTTCTGCTCTGCCAGCCAAGTGGAACAACTGGTGAGAGATGCCAGCAGAATTATTGCTGTTTCATAGCATAAGATCCTCACTGGTAGGGTTTCCAGTCAGCTGTAAATATACATAAACTGCAATTATAATGAGTGGGGACTAAAACTTTTAAAGTCGGCATGAAACCCAATTTGCGATAGTCAAATAGTCAAACACACTGTTTTTGTATGTGTCCCTTTAAATGCAAATGAGCCGCTGCTCCCACCTACTTTCCAGAAGAGGGCGGAGCTTTAACAGTTCGCACTTCAGTTGCTCAACAACAACAAAGCTGGAGAATCTCACGCAGCCCAAATGATGATTGTCAGTAACTTTGAGCGTCGTAACTTTGCAGATGTTGTTTATGCTTAAACAGCAACATTACACACTAACTAAAGTTAAAAAAGTGAAATAATAATCAAGGACCCCTTCAATAAATACTAACTATTTAATAAATATTCCAAAAAAAAATAAGATTTCATGGTGACTTTAAGTTTAAAAAAGGACACAAAAGCACATAAAAATATTATACAAGTGATCCCATACTCTATACCATAATATAATGACTTCTAAAAATAATGTTCCATGAAATAATTTTGCCATAATAATGTAATGTCTTCAATGACAGGATGGTCAAATACTTTGGTACAGATTTAACAGTCTTATCTGGTGCGTGCGTGTGTGTGTTACCCCTGACAGACACCCGTGAGTGAGCAGCTGGGGCCAGAAAAGAGCACCATGGACACTCTGGAGCAGATGTGCTCCAAGGACATGGCCAGCCAGCACACCAGCTACGACTGGGAGCTCTTCATGGCCATGCATGAGGTAACAGCCAAACCAACACACAAATTTGTCACTGGCACATAAAACTATTTCATTACATTCTTGAATGGCAGTTACCAGATAAAGGAACAACAAAAATGACTTAATACTAAATTCTAGCCAGCTGCATTGCTAATCACAATTAGAGCATTACCTCAGTGTGTTCTTAGCATTTAAATAGAAATCATCTCTCAGGGACACAAACGTCACAGGATGTGATCAGTCATGTGCTCAGCGTATCTGTTTGAGGATCAAACATGTCAGGGAGAATGAGTCAGTGAAATATTTTACAGCCGAGCTGTCTGAATCACACGCCTGGCTTACACCTGCTGGGTAAACAAATATCTGACGTCTGCAATGTCGCCAGCTCACAAATACCTGTTTAAGTGCATATCAGATGAATGCAAGTAGGAAGTGGACACATGTCATTTCAATGACTATCTGTCCGACATTCAGAACAATCAAATACTTTACCTGAAACAAGTACAGAGCAGATAAAAGCAACTCTTGTAGAGATCTACTAATATAGTATATTCAAAGAACAAATAGATTATGGAGGATAATAAAGTTTACATTTATATTTATATTTTTTGTTAAAAATTAAAAGTGCCATTCAAAAGTTTGGGGTTGGTAAGTTTTTATTAACGTTTTTGAATGTTTTAAAGTATCTAATGCCCGTCAAGGCTGCATTTATTTGATCAAAAATACTGTAAAAACAATAACAAGTGTACGGAAGAGGATTAGGGCCAAGCAATAATAAAAATAAAACCATCTCGAGATTAAAGTTGTTCAATTTCGAGAAAAAGGTTGAGATAAAATGTTGAGAATAAAGTCTTTAAATTACGAGAAAAAAGTTGTTAGATTATGAGAACAAATTCGTAAAATTTTGAGAAAAATGTTGTTAAATTTCGAGAAAAAAAAGTCTAAATAAAATGTTGAGAGTAAAGTCATTAATTACGAGAAAAAAGTCGTTAAATTATGAGAACAAATTCGTAATTTAACAAATTTGTTCTCGTAATTTAAAAACTTTTTTTCTCATAATTTAATGACTTTATTCTCAACATTTTATCTCGACTTTTTTCTTGAAATTTAACGAGTTTTTTCTCGTAATTTAATGAGTTTATTCTTAACATTTTATCTCGACTTTTTTCTCTAAATTTAACGAGTTTTTTCTCTTAATTTAATGAGTTTATTCTCAACATTTTATCTCAACTTTTTTCTTGAAATTTAACAACTTTAATCTCGAGATGGTTTTATTTTTTTTATTATTGCTTGGCCCTAATCCTCTTCCGTACAAGTGTAATATTATTACACTTAATCTTTTTTTTATTTTAATGTTTTTTTTTTTTTTTTTAAATGTAATTTATTCCTGTGATGTCAGATCTGAATTTTCATCATCATTACTCCAGTCTTCAGTGTCACATGATCCTTTGGAAATCATTCTAATTTGCTGCTTTGCTGCTCAAGAAATATCTCTTACTATCATCAATGTTAAAAACAGTTGTACTGCTTAATATTTTTGTGGAAACCGTGATAAAAAAAAATTTCAGGATTTTTTGATGTATAGAAAAAACAGCATTTATTTGAAAAAATATTTGTTTTGCTGTACAACAGGTGGAGCTGGTCTACTATGTTTTCGGACGAGAAAAGTTCCCAGGAGCCACTACAGCTAACCTTGAGCGGTTTGTCCGTCGCTTCAACGAGATTCAGTACTGGGTGGTGACTGAGCTGTGTCTCTGTGAGGACCTGGTCAAGAGAGCCATACTCCTGAAGAAGTTCATCAAGATGGCTGTTGTGTGAGTACAATAGCAGATGTTAGCTGCCATACACACTAGTGGAGGATATTCCACATCTGTCAGTGGTTTAATGATTAATGCGATTACATTAGTCTTTCTTTACATACTATTGCATAATTTCAGCTTCACAACATCAATGTGGCTCATTGAATACACCTGAACCACTAAGGTTATATAATCTTTAAAAAAGCTTTGGGCGTTCACTTTGTGTTTTGCAGCTCTAGAGCACTTGTAGAAGAGAATGTACAAATGATCCCAATAAATGTTAGGAATACATGCTAAAAATGTTTAGTATACAGTATGCTGCTACACTGAACAAAAGTATAAACGCAACACTTCTGTTTTTGGCCCCATTTTTCATGAGCTGAACTCAAATATCTAAGACTTTTTCTATGTACACAAAAGGCCTATTTCTCTCAAATATTGTTCACAAAATCTGTCTAAATCTGTGTTAGTGAGCACTTCTCCTTTGCCATTGAGATAATCCATCCACCTCACAGGTGTGGCATATCAAGATGCTGATTAGACAGCATGATTATTGCACAGCTGTGCCTTAGGCTGGCCACAATAAAAGGCCACTCTAAAATGTGCAGTTTTACTCTACTGTACCGAAAACCAGTCAGTTTCTGGTGTGACCACCATTTGCGTCAAGCAGTGCAACACATCTCCTTCACATGGAGTTGATCAGGTTGTTGATTGCGGCCTGTGGAATGTTGGTCCACTCTTCTTCAATGGCTGTGTGAAGTTGCTGGATATTGGCAGGAACTGGAACACACTGTCGTATACGCTGATCCAGAGCATCCCAAACATGCTCAATGGGTGACATGTCCGGTGAGTATGCTGGCCATGCAAGAACTGGGATGTTTTCAGCTTCCAGGAATTGTGTACAGATCCTAGCAACATGGGGCCGTGCATTATCATGCTGCAACACGAGGTGATGGCTGTGGATGAATGGCACAACAATGGGCCTCAGGATCTCGTCACGGTATCTCTGTGCGTTCAAAATGCCATCAATGGGCCACTCGATCCACAACGTTGACATCAGCAAACCGCTAACCCACACAACGCCACTGTCTGCCATCTGCCCTGTACAGTGAAAACCTGGATTCAACCTTGAAGAGAACACCTCTCCAAAGTGCCAGACGCCATCAAATGTGAGCATTTGCCGCCTCAAGTCGGTTACGATGACAAACTGCAGTCAGGTCGAGACCCCGATGAGGACGACGAGCATGCAGATGAGCTTCCCTGAGACGGTTTCTGACAGTCTGTACAGAAATTCTTTGGTTTTGCAAACCAATTGTTGCAGCAGCTGTCCGGGTGGCTGGTCTCAGACGATCTTGGAGGTGAAGATGCTGGATGTGGAGGTCCTGGGCTGGTGTGGTTACACGTGGTCGGCGGTTGTGAGGCTGGTTGGATGTACTACCAAATTCTCTGAAACTCCTTTGGAGACGGCTTATGGTAGAGAAATGAACATTCAATTCACAGCTCTGGTGGACATTCCTGCAGTCAGCATGTCAACTGCACACTCCTTCAAAACTTGATACATCTGTGACATTGTGCTGTGTGAAAGAGTGGCCTTTTATTGTGGCCAGCCTAAGGCACAGCTGTGCAATAATCATGCTGTCTAATCAGCATCTTGATATGCCACACCTGTGAGGTGGATGGATTACCTCGTCAAAGGAGAAGTGCTCACTAACACAGATTTAGACAGATTTGTGAACAATATTTGAGAGAAATAGGCCTTTTGTGTACATAGAAAAAGTCTTAAATCTTTGAGTTCAGCTCATTAAAAATGGGGCCAAAAACAATAGTGTTGCATTTATACTTTTGTTCAGTGTATTTACAGCAAAAATGATGGGACAGATGAATCATTTATAATAAATACTGCAATATTACAAAATAATAATAATAAAAAAAAAAAGAATCATCCGTTTTGATTTTATGGTGACTTTACCTTAAGATGTCTGTATTATCAAAAATACCACCAATAATTTACAGTGAAATAAACACATTTGAGGGAGTATGAGCTCATGCGCATCTGATTTGATCTATTTCAGTTTAAAAGAGCAGAAGAACCTGAACTCATTTTTTGCAGTGATGTTCGGCCTCAGTAACAGTGCAGTACAGAGGCTCAATAAGACATGGGAGGTAAGGACAAGTATGTTCTCTTAAATCTATATAAATAAGCTTTTGTTTTATTTCGGTGTAAAATACCAGCATCAACATTTTTTGAGTTATCACCAACACATATCGAAAGACAAATCATTCAAAATTAATCTATATTATCGGCCAGCTCTTTATATAGTGTTGAATATGTAGGTCCAACTTTATCCACATCCATACAGTGTACTTACTTACATAGCAAATCTCAACTTGATTGTATCGTGTCAAAATGTAAACTATATTATCATTAAACATAATGATTTTCTGTAAAGCTCCTTTGTGAAAAGCTCTTTACAAATCAACTTGACTTGAAATATTGCTGTTTATTTCATCTTAATGAACAGAGACTTCCAAACAAAACCAAAAGGATCTACTGTGCGTATGAAAGACTGATGGTAAGAGCACATTTTTACATGCCGTTTACAAGGTTTTGTCAATATATGTCTATGTACAATTTGAAAGGTAATCATGTGTTGTAGGATCCATCTCGTAACCACAGGGCCTACAGGCTGACTGTAGCCAAACTCAGCCCTCCATACATTCCCTTCATGCCTCTGCTGCTCAAAGGTATTGAACCCCACTGACATTATTTACTCAATCTTACTGTATGCGATGACTATTTGTTGGATAGGAGTTTAATCAACTTAATCTATCCTTTCCCTGTATAGATATGACGTTTATTCATGAGGGAAACAAGAACTACACTGATAAACTGGTCAACTTTGAGAAAATGGTGAGTTTGTGGCGAGAGTATTGCTTTCAGTTGAATTGTTGCTTTAAATTTAAATTCTATACCTTAGAAAAAAGACATTTAATATGTGTTTTTACCTTAATTTTAGCGTATGATAGCCAGAACAGTGAAGATGGTTCGAGAATGTCGAAGCCAGCCTTACGGTACGGCTCCCTCTAGTGGTGTGGAACACATGAACAACACGCCACAGTTTTAGCTCTCTCAAGTCGCTCATTTTGTTTATACAAATAATTCTTATCAGAATTCTGCAACTAATAGATATTCTGTCATTTTTGTGCTTTTGCAGTGCCTTCATCTCCACAGAAAGGCTTGACCGAGAGAATGTTCTTGGATGCCCAAGCTATACGAATATCAACATGTATGTTGTTGTTGTTTTTATTTTTCCCTCAAAATGATTTCAAAAACAGAGCAGAATAAATAAGAATAGATCCTTAACAGTATCTCCTTTTAATCTCATATTTTGTAGATTCAGACCAGTCCTTGACCCTGCGCAATGCAACCAATGTAAGGCAGTACATCCAGAACCTCAAAGTGATCGACAATCAGAAGAAACTAACTCAGCTCTCCAGAGCCATAGAGCGCTGACACATCACAAAGACTGCCTTTTTTTACAGCCCGTCCTGCTCCATATTGGAGAAAAAATGACTGATGGAATCCATGATTACCCTATATGTGGTTAATTGGTGTAAATTCACACACTTTGTCAAGTCAGTGCTGCGTGGACTGTGATAAGCCGAGCATTGGCTGGGAATTTGCTGACATTTCCTTATGATGCCTTATCAGAAGCGTTCTGATCCGACTGCTGTGATTGTTCGGGCTGTATCTGACACACTACAGCATGAGCAAAGAATTTCACTTTAGTGCTGCTGGCATTAACTGTTATTTATATATATATATATATATATATATATATATATATATATATAGTATGACAATGTTGATTCTGAGTACAGTTCTGTATCTCTTCACCACATTCTTTCTAAACTAGCAACACTGGCTCGGGCTGTGTTGTAAATGCATAAAGAATTGTTTTAGGGACAAAACCCTGAAAAATGTCTCGGTAAATAGACATTTACATGCGGTAATTATGGTGCAAGTAGAATAATAGACTGAATCACTGAATCATAGAAAATTAATGCATTGATTTTTAATAAATCTATGGTCTGTCAGCATTTATTCCTTATGTAACAGTATTATGGCCTGTTTTGGATATTAACCTTTGAATTTCATTGCAAGCACTGGAGAACAACAATGTACAGATTATCACTAGCCGCTGTATATAAAAGCCAAATAACACCAAGCTAATCCATGACGAGTTTTGTAGACATTGTATATGAAAGTATGTATCTTATGCATTTTTTTTTTTCTAATGAAGTGTGTTTATTTTTTATAAATAAATTATTGAACATTTGTCGTGATATTTATTTCTCTTTTTGGGTTTAAAATACAATTAGTATCCAATATCAAAATTAAAACCATGCCAAATCTTCTGAAAATGAAAAACAATGCAATAAGAAGTTGTAAAAAACTGAAAGATTTATTTTAAAATGCAAATTGTAAATACAAATAATTACTTGAACATCCCTCCGATTCTCCCCAATATGGGGCGATGAAATACGTCAAATCAGTATCAGCTGAAAATTAAAATAATCTCCTCACCAAACATATTTACAACTCAAAAACACAAACGGGGGTTTGGGGCAGTTTTTAAAAATAGGAAAAAAAAAAAAAAAATGAAGACATACCCAGTGTTTCCTCCCACTTAAAATACAAAAAATCTCAAAGACTAAAATCTAACTTTTGGAGGAATAAATAATTTTTGAAAATGTACAAAAGAGATTGAAAAAACAATACTAAAGGATTCAAGTGGTGTTTATGTGTCAGTTTTTGGTTGTGTATCAATTCAATAACAACCGTATTTGTTTAATAAAACCTGCATATACAATAAACGATGTTTAAATTTGACAAAAGACTGTGTGGTCGATTACTGAACTGAAATGTTCATATTTTACTATTAAAATCTGCTTTTTTTTTATCTTAGTGGCAATTGAGTCATGTTTCTGTATTTTCAGACTATAGCATTATACCATTTTTTTTAAATTATCTAAAAATCTGGGCTAATTTCAACCCTCAAACTGGGTGTTGTCTTCAAAAAAAATCCTTATTTCTGAGAACTTTACTAAAATAAAGTATTAATATGCACATGACAAAACAAGTTGAAATGAACTTGAAAAAAACAAATACAACAATATTGCACTTCCATACAGATTTCCTACGCATCCCACAGTTCCAGCTGCTTTCCCTTTCTAGGTGGCTCGCCGAAACAGGAGATTCACGATGGGCGACTGCAGTTACTTCCTGTCCAATTCGGCCACTTCAGCACCATGATGTACGGAGGCATTTCTACACCGACTGTGGCACTCCACAAAAACCTAATTTCCTCACATCCATATGCGAACACAAAGACACGAAACAGACAAAACAAAAAGTATACAGGTGTATTTCAACATTCAGTCCCTGGATGAGGCCTGCTGCCTTGGAAGAGGTTTGCTTTCAGTCCGCAAGTCAACAAACGGGCTTTGCGGAAATCTCCGTTCAAGTCCACAGTGGTTCTCTGTTCACCCACAGAAGTTCGGAGGGACGACCCTTCCGCTCTTTGGCCCAAGAGTCTGTTAGTGTAATGGCAAAGCACAGCTCTGCTTCAAGGCATTGGCGAGGTTTCACAGGCTCGGTGCGGATCCAGTTGTGTCCCAGATGACTTTTAAGACAACGTTGCCGCTCGCTACCACTAAGAGATAACAGGACAGAAACGGCTGACATTCAGTAGGGAAGAACGGTCGCCTTCCGCGATGGATCCTGACTATATTTACCGCGGAAATGCGTCACTCGATCACCATCACCTGAGAGTGAAACCAACTTGGCTTGTTTTCTTTGGAAGATACAGAGGTGACTGAGCTGAAAACATCGCATTCGAAGTGAAAACCCTTTCCAATAGAAATCACATGACAAAACATAAAAACATTTAAATGTCTTCATAAAAAACAAAAGAGAAAAAAGACAGCAG
Source organism: Chanodichthys erythropterus (assembly GCF_024489055.1). Classification (NCBI taxonomy): domain Eukaryota; kingdom Metazoa; phylum Chordata; class Actinopteri; order Cypriniformes; family Xenocyprididae; genus Chanodichthys; species Chanodichthys erythropterus. The sequence goes on from NC_090240.1 coordinate 29,483,297, forward strand.
GTAAATGGAGATGAGGGTCCATGGTGAGGTATCCAACTACCTCATTCTCACTTTCAAAACACAATAAATGAACAAAAACTGTATCAGTATCTTTGGTTGGTAGTGAAATACTGCATAAACCTTTTTTTTTTTTTTTTTTTGGTTTAAACGTGCGTTTAGTGAAATAACACGCTAAAAATGTAAAATGCTACACTGTGGATTAAGTGAAACTGTAAAAAAATTGAAACGATACTCTTAATGTTAGTGCAGATTGTGTCTGTCTTTTCTCTTTTAGCAGGCTGCCAGGCAAGGCAAGTGAACCTGAGCTTTGGTTAAGATCAACTCAAACTGTTTGTGAGTGGTAGGCTAGTGATGGTTAAAAAAAAAAAAAATAGAAACCCACATCAAGGAAAATCAATAAGATAAAATAAACTGTCAACATTCATTTGGCTTTAAGTCCTCAGGGTCTCGTCATCTAGTGCAGTACAGTGAAGATCCAGTGATCTTTCCTCCACATTCCTCTACTGCAGTCTAGTCTTTGTCTTTGTTAAACAGCAAGTAACCTTCTCTTTGGATGAGCTCTGGTTAAGAACATTCTTTGGGACGTGTTCTCTGAATGCTCTTGTGTAGTTTAGGCCTCGGATGCAGCCTGAGGTTTGAGCTGGGCTTTTTCCATGGCGGTGCCGTATGGAGTTCTCTTGAAGAAGCCGAGCTACAGGAATCAAGAACAGGGAAAAAAATCATTTACAATTGGTTACATTATAATCCTATTGTGAAGAATAAGAAATAATTTACAATTTTACTTGCTAGCTCAACAAAGAAGTTGCGGTATTTTAGTGGCATTGACATACTATTGTAGTTTTAATATTTTGAATCAGTTTTCATTTTTATATTTTTTCTTATATACATGTCATTTTGTTTTGTATTTTTGACATTTTTAATAGTTTTTTTTGTTTTTAAATGTCTATATACACTTTATAAATTTTTATTTTAGTTATTTTAGTACATGAAGTTAAACTACATGAAAATGAAAAATGAAATAAATAAAATAAAATAAAATGTGTTTCTTATATTTTGTTTGATTTCAGTTAATGTTTACTTTTTTTTTTTTCTTTCATGGTTTTAGCTTATTATTTAGTTGTTTTGAAATTTTAAAAATCCCTACTTCATCGGAATGGTATGAATCTCAATGACTTCTGCGGCAGTCGCAAAAAAAAAAATTCAAAAAAGCTAAATGGGCGTAAAAAAATTTTTTTTTTAAATAATCACACTTGTATTGTACCTCCATAGGAAATGAATGTGAAATAGGCAAAAATAGAGAATTTTTTTGTGTGTGCAATCTACAAATCAGCCACGATGCAGTAAAAAAGTGCACAACAATGAAGGGATGACACTCTAAACTAAACACACACACTATAATACACACAAATGAACTGGTTTGGCTGTAGCAATATGGCAAAATTAAGCCAGAAGGTTCAAATAAGAGGTTTAAATCAGGTTGATATAGCTCTGATAAAGCATTCCTGTTCATTTTTGTTACATTTTTGTTGAATTTTAATGTTATGTGTAACAAAATGTCTTTCTCTGTGTTCAGGTAAAGTAAAATGAATGCAAAAATTGACACTTCAAATCAACATGTGTTTCTTTTTTACTTCCACCAGATGGCACTAATCTGCCTTCAAAAATTGGATTTTAAAGGGATTGTCTATTATTTTAACATGAAATACAGCTTTAATTGAAAAGTAATTTAAAAAAAAAAATGAAAAAGAAAATGTGTATTATTTAAATGGGAAAAAATTGGTGAATTATTTCATAAATACTAATTAGTACCATTAAATTTTGTCAAAATACAAAATAAAAAAAGACAACACAAGGGGGCCCCCAAAATGAACAATACCAGAGGGTTAGTCAACTCGACTGTGAAGAATAAGAACTGGTTCATGATTAGTTACAAGATGGTCTGACTAAAATGATTTGGGTTATGATTAGTTACAAGTTTTTTCTTAATGTAAAGGACAATATTTCGTTCACAATTAGCTTGCCTGACTACAAAGATTAAGCATGTGTTCATGAATGTCCAATAGTCTGGCAACAATGGATACAAATTAGTTTACAGTAAGTGACAAGCTACATTTAGGATGAAGGATAAGATTTAGTTAGTAGAAATTAGTTACAAGTTAATCAATTTATAAAAGGTACTTGTTCATTTATGATTAGTTATAGGTTTTAAAATTACTTTACTATTGGTTGCAATAGCCAACTAGAACTAGAAATCAAAATGGCAGACACTGACCTTGTAGAGGACGTAGATCAGCAGTGCGAGCAGAAGAAGGCCGGCCAGAATAGCCAGAATGATGATCCAGAGAGGAACAGCATATGTACTGTCTGGCTTATTCCAGACCACAGGAGTGACCAGCTACAGTTAACAGAGAAAAGATGACGATCACTGGATGATTTTAAATAAGAACTATATACATTATGTCTCGTGATGAACATGACTTGGATCAGATGAGAAGGATATTATGACGTTTACCTTTTTAGCACCGCTAGGAGTCACCTTGGGCAAAATGGCGTATGGCATCTTTTCCACTTTGTAACTAGCAAGGCACTCCAGTATAAAGCTTTTATAAGGATTCTGCAAATAAAGCACAAAAACTACATTTGTAACCTCAATATGGGAAAGAAACTTAGCAAAAAAAGAAAATCTAGGTTTTACAGAAAATAAATATACATTAATGATAATAATAATGTTTTATTTTGTACATTGTATAACTAATTTTGTAACGTTTACTATATTTTTTTTTTTAGATTTAAATTTTTAATTTATAGCTTTTAAAAACACACAAAAACATTTGTAACCAATATAGGAAAGATTATTATTTAAAAAAATAATAATAATTTTAAAGCCTAGGTTTTATAGAAAATAAATCTACATTTTGGATAATATTAGTAATTTCAATTATGTTTTGAAATATATAGAATAATGAGAATAAGGATAATGATGATTAAATTGTTATTATTATTATTAATAATAATAATAATAATAATAATAATAATAATAAATGTTTTATTTTGTATAACTATAATTTTGTATTTTTTTACTGTTATATATATATATATATATATATATATATATATAAAATAAACCTAATTCAAATAATATATATATATATATATATACTGGCTGTACACTAATTTGAATGTACCTAGTGTTTCTCAACTGAATTTAATTTATGTAACAATCCTACTTGCATCCAGATGGGGGCGGTATTGCTTTACTGAATCCCAGTGTTTCAGTCTGGCTTTAGTTCTCTCAAAACCCCTCTGACATTCCAATCCGCTGAGCTCTCAGGATTTCTCCTAATGTATTTTCAATGCACTAACTTATAAGCTTTGTATTGGCTAAAACTGCAGAGAGCATGTAAGGCGTCTCTCAAAAGAGCTCCTGTTTGGAGATATCATCTGACTCTCTTTAATATACATGAACAGACACTCGCACACTGTTTTAGCTCACTTAGTAGTGACCACTCCAGGAAGCAGTCGCACTTTACATTAAATACTCAGCATAATCAATTTAATCATTATAATCATGGTACAGACTTTGAAAGGTAAGCAAGCTCTTATTTGGGTCACAGTATGAAAGCGTGTAAATGCTTTTATTGCAGTATTAGTAATACTCCAGAGAGACGACAGCTTTGGACTGCTTGCACCAAGGTTTTTCGCTCACCTCCATAAATGTTTCGGCCCAGATTCGTGAGCGAACATGCAGTATGGCACTCGTCCCTCGCTCCAACAGGCCAACGTTACATGTTAGAGTCCAGCAATCCACACTGGAGCAAGACTAGCACATCAGAAAAACACAAAAGTTAATAATAATCAGTTTATGGAAGTTTACCGAACTATTTCATCACAGTGCATTAAAGCTCCTGTCATAACTCATTACAAACCCTTCATAACAGCACTTATTCAAATAAACAAAATGACACTGAAATGTAATGACGCAATAAAAGACGTGCCCTTTAAACAAACACAGATCATGTGAATTCAATTTAAAAGGCAGAAATAAAATCACCATAAAAGCATGCCTGCCTGTCATTCGAGAAACAAGCAATAATTAAAAACCCAACAATAATTATGAATGTGAGGAACTGGATGGAGAGATGGGACCATGAGACAGACATTAACATCACGAGCCAACGGCAGTGACAAAGGACCTAATGTTAGAGTCTTGTGCATCGACTGCTTTAAATTAGGTAGAGTCACAGGACTGTAAAATCCTGCCTACAGTTGCCTAAAGTCAAATTCCGACCCAGAGACGCAACAACATTCAGCTCCCTGGTTTTTACAAGATGTACATTACCACATTCGTCATCAGATCCCAGTGACCTTAAATTCGTTTCATTAGGAGGGTGAAAAAAATGATCACAGAGTATACACATTTTACTATAATTGTACATGGACCGCCCCAATTTTCCATGGGGCACCCCAGCTCTTGTACTGCATATATTTAAATATATTATAGTTATCCATTTTTTAATACAAATTAAAACGTTTTATTATTTATTTATTTATTCATTTATTACTATTATTACTATTATTACTATTATTATTAAATTATATATATATATATATATATATTATATATATATATATATATATATATATATATATATATATATATATATATATATATATATATTAATAAAAAATATAATATTATTATTAATATTATTATTATTATATAATAGTATTATATAATATTAATATTATTATTATTATTTATAAAATATATATATATTTTTATAAAAAGTATTAAAACGTTTTAATTTTTATAAAATATATATATATATATATTAATTTGTACAAATGTTTAAGAAAAATAAACTTAATTTAAAAAAAATTATATACAGATTTTTTTTTTAATTAAGTTTAAGTATAGTATATATTTATGTAAATACCTCAAGTACATATATTCACATATTTTGTATATTTTAATCATTATGTAGATTAATTATTTAAATTAACGGTTAAAACAAGAAAAACTAATAAGAAAAATTTATATTATATTATATTATAATTTTCATTTTTGGGTGAGCTAACCCTTTAATATTGAAAATTACTGATTTTTCTAATTAAAAATTAAAAAATTAATTTCTAATTTAAAAAAAATTGACCATTTTACCCAAAATATGTGTGGTTTATGTATTTTATTATTATTATTATTATTATTTACATTAGGTAACACTTTACAATAAGGTTCCATTAATTAACATTAGTTAATACATTAACTAAAAATAACAAACAATAAGCAAATCATTTGTTACAGTATTATTTATTAATCTTTGTTAACGTTAGTTAATTAAAGTATAACTGTTCATTGTTAGTTCATGTTTGCTCAGGTCCATTAAATAAAATAAACAGATAAAACTTTTAATTTTAATAATGTATTAGCAAATGCTGAAATTAACATTACGTACGATTAATAAATGCTTTTTTCATTGATTAGTTCATGTTAACAAATGAAGCCTTATTGTAAAAGTGTTACCGTCCATTAACACCTCACCCTAGTCGAGATGCGAAACCTAGGCTGGAACTTTTGAGTCCTGTAACACATCTCCATTGTTCACTAACAGAACATGTCAACAGAGACCTGCTCTCCCTCAACAAAATGAGCACAAGTGAACAGGCCAAGAAATAAATAGCCCTCTAGGACCACGTCATCAAGCAAGAGACGATAAATGTGGCCGATTGAGCGCAACAGGCCACAAAGCCCTCTTTCATTTGGTCAGGTACAGCTACCTGCAGCTGGAATACACAATCAGCTTCTGTCTGAGAGAGGTGGTAGCTGGAGCGGTTAATGGCGCAAAGAAAAAGGGGAAATTAGAGGGTAGAGCGAGGACATTTCGGCAGACCCATCACTCTGGAGAGTAATGAGGTCATTAATGTTCTATCACATGGTCACGCACATACGCGAGCACACAAACACGCACACATGCACCTAGACCGACCAAGCAAAACATCTTTAATGGCAGCCAATCAGTCAGAGTAGATCTTTGACCCTGTATGACTTGACCTTCTGAGTTACTACACTAGTGAACGGAAGGTCTTGCTGTGTTCTCATGACCTCAGACGCCATATTGGATGTGTTTGTTCAACATTTGCATTTTACCCAATGTAAATGAGTCATGATAAGTCTTCTTGTTGACCAGGACTCAGTAGCTGTGTTCCAAAACCTAGTGTGCAGACTTCCTAGATAGTATTTTAGGCGTGTTTTGGATGAAAAGCTTATTCCAAGAGTTACAAATCAGTTTTGGCCGAAATCAAAAGGTAGAATCACATGTATCCTTCTTAATGAATGTGATCCAAATGTATACAATCAAATGGTGGTAAAAAATTTAGATAAATGATGATTTTAAATATATTTCATTCATACAGAGCTTTTAAAGGGACATAGTGATGGGGGAAAAAAAATTATATTTGGTCACACTTTAAATTAGGGTCCAATTCTCACTATTAACTGCAACTTTTTACTGCTTATTAATATTTAGGGTATGATTATGGGATGTAGAAATGGTCTTGCAGAACAAGGCATTAATATGTGCTTTATAAGTACTAATAAACAGCCAATATCCTAGTAATATGCATGTTAATAAGCAACTAGTTAATAGTGAGAACTGGACCCTAAACTAAGTGTTACCATATGCGGTATTTCAATGCTATTTTGAACTTTTGGGATCCTCCCAAGAAACTACGTTCATTCTCAAAAAACTTTGCATTCACTTGCAAAAGCACTGAAATACACGGAAGAGGATTAGGGCCAAGCAATAATAAAAAAATAAAACCATCTCGAGATTAAAGTTGTTAAATTTCGAGAAAAAAGTTGAGATAAAATGTTGAGAATAAAGTCATTAAGTTATGAGAATAAAGTCATTAAATTATGAGAAAAAAGTTGTTAAATTATGAGAACAAATTCGTAATTTAACGCATTTGTTCTCGTAATTTAACAACTTTTTTCTCATAATTTAAATTACTTTATTCTCAACATTTTATCTCGACTTTCTCGAAATTTAACATTTTTCTCATAATTTAACAAATTTGTTCTTGTAATTTAACAACTTTTTTCTCATAATTTAATGACTTTATTCTCAACATTTTTCCTCGACTTTTTTCTCGAAATTTAACACGTTTTTTCTCGTAATTTCACAAGTTTATTCTCAACATTTTATCTCGACTTTTTTCGCGAGTTTTTAATCTCAAGATGGTTTTATTTTTTTTATTATTGCTTGACCCTAATCCTCTTCCGTAGAAATACAGTTTTCCCTCCCACCTTTTATTATTTCCAGCACCAGTTTTGCATTTGCTAGCAAACATTTCTTGTGGGGACACAAAATCTTTGTGAGAAAATGCTAAAGTTTTGAAAGAGAATGCAAAACTTTGGCGAGCGAATACAAAAGCATTTAAATATAATTTTTCCTCCTACCTCATATTATTTCCACCACCACCAAAAAGGTTTCTGAGGGAAACACAAAAACTTTGCGAGAAAACGCAAAAGTTTTATGAGTGAACGCAAAAGCATTGAAACAAATCTCCTTTTTTCACTTTAGGGTCTCTGTGCATTTATTACTTAAAAGTACTGCTAAGTTCATTCTAATAAAAAAAAATGGATCATTTTACCCAATATGTGTGTGGGTTATCAGCCCAAATCAGCCAATAGACCAGTCTGACCAAGCTAGAAAACCAACTAAGACCAGCAAACCAGTTCATGCTGGTATAAGATGTCTTTTCAGCAAGGAAGTCAATAGTTTACTAACTCTATTGGAATCAATCTCCTTTTTTCACTTTAGGGTCTCCATACATTGATTACTTAAAAATACTGATAAAAAAAAGTTCATTCTAAATCAAAAATTAGAGCTGAAAAGACAGAACCAAGCTAGACTGAGTTTCCCAAAAGCATTGTGAGCCACCAATGTTCTCTACGATCAACTTAGCTCACAATGCTTTTGGGAAACGCTGGTTTGTTGGTCTTAGCTGCTTTAAGAAGGTCTCTGAGCATGGCCAAGCAGGTGTTCAAGAAGTGCTAATTGGGTTATTTGAGTTGCTGCCTATGGAGAGTGTTTCAAATTACTTACTTATGAGGTTCTGTTTCAGTTAGGATGCTGTCTTAGAAGGCAGCTCACTATGTAGGCAGTTCTCTAGGTTTCTGAACAGAGCTAATGTGCGTTTTGCATTTGTTTATATAAACTTTTTTCCCTCTTCAAATTCAAGAAATCTCACCAGATTGGTCAGTTGAGGCAGCTCGCCCTTGTGTGTTTCCCTCTTCTCGATGTGGTGTTCCTGTGTCCCGTCACGTAAAGGAGGCTGCTCGGTAGAAGACTGCTGGAGCTAAAGAGAGAGAGAGAAAAAGGGAACAGAACATTGAGTGGAAACTCGCCCCCCTTTTGGACATCGTGGACACTGACATCACGGTTCAGTCTGTACTGACGCCCTCTGACTCAACACGGACATTTAACCGTGAGCTCAACGGGAGGGACACATTGTGCAGGACACAAGGGGCATTTTGCAACAGCAGATGTCTGACTTTTACTCAACTTCTCCATTGTGTAGACTCATACACTCCTCAAAACCAAGAAAACACCCTAAACGGCATGACAAAACTGAACAAACAACCACTTCGGAGAGGAATTCTGCACAATCCCAGATGTAACAGCAGTTTTGTGTTACGAATCAGATGGAAGGGGTGTAGAAACTTATAACTTGTAGAAAATAGAAATATCCCCCACTTCTTGGGAAACATTCATTCAAATTGCTTGTTTTATAACGAGAGATCCCACATTTTTTCAGATCATTTGTATGCTCATGGAGAGGGAAATGCTGTTGAGTCTTTCATAAGAAGCTCTGATTAAGCTGATGGCTGTGTTTATATAGACAGCAGTGGGACGTGAAGCACGAAGGGAAGCAGATTGAGATGAGAGTATGGCAGGAGGATCAAAGGCTGGTTTAATGCCCTTGGGTGGGGCTGTTCGAGGGACAGGGTGGGCTCTAAGAAAGGACATATTAGGAAATATGGATGGATGGGTGGTGCGTTCATGTGTTTGGCATATGTATTAGAGACTGTATGGAATGTATTGGGTGTTACTGACAGCGGATGTCCCTTAAGTTTAAATTTGGCTTGTCATCAACAAGCTCTGTCCCCTTTAAGAGCTTCAAATGGATAGCTGTGAGTCTCCCGTCTAATATCTTTACAGCTTTATCCTCAATAATTCATATTTATAATTTGTTATAATTAATATTTTATATATATATATATATATATATATATATATATATATATATATATATATATATATATATATATATATATATATATATATATATATATATATATATATATACACACACAAATATAAATGTAATTCCTTCACTTTTTTTTGTCGTATTATAATAATGAGAATGACATTTGCATTGCATTGATGCCTTAAAATAAAATAAAATAAAATAAAATAAAATAAAATAATAAATAAAATTAAATAAAATAAAATTAAAACAAAAATAAAACAACAGTTAAATCTGTTATATTGACGGTCATTATTTTCATTTTTAGACTCTTAACGCATTTATTTTACTTTTTGCTTACACAAAATTATATGTAATTTAATACAATTATTTTATTTGTATTAAAATCATCAAGGCCAGCACAAAAATACTATCTATCTATCTATCTATCTATCTATCTATCTATCTATCTATCTATCTATCTATCTATCTATCTATCTATCTATCTATCTATCTATCTATCTATCTATCTATCTATCTATCTATCTATCTATCTATCTATCTATCATAGTAATATATATATATATATATATATATATATATATATTTATTTATATATTTATTTATTATATATATATTTTTTTCCCCTTTTTTTTTTTCTTCTTTTTTTTTCTCTCCATTTTGGTAGGTTTCATGAGATTCGCATGTAAACAGTGCTTTAAAAGAAAAGCCTGAAAGATCAAAGTCATGCACATAATGACAGAAAGCACCCCATTATTAATTACTCCATCAGGTGAACCCTGATAAAATCTCTGTCCTGCAGTTAACCCTGGGCGTCTTACCTTGAGGTTCAAGGTATTGACTATGTTGTGGGTGGTGCAGTTAACAGGGCCCTCCGTCATGACCTCCAGCGGGTAAATGAACTTGTTACTTTGAAGTTTCATGGGGCATTTGAGCTGCAGTAGAGTGTGACTGATGCGGCTCGGCCCGTTGTTCACCAACTGAGAAAGAGAAACGGGCAGAGAAAGAGAGAGATGAGACAAGTGTATGTTGTCATAATAAACCCTCCCAACCACACTGGTTTAACATCAAGGTTGCTGGTTTGTTATTTTCATGATTACATCGTTTGCCATCACAACCACAGGTTTAAGTCGTGCTGTTAAAGTAACTCCACAGGTGTTTCTGTGCTCTCAGGTCATCATTAAGGGATGACTTTATGCCTTGTGCTATTTCAGGATCTCTGTGTAACTGTTGGAGATTCTCCATGACAACTTCTCCATGTACAAGTGTTTGCATGACTCATCTGCAGAATCCTGGCAGAATGTATGTATAAAGAAACCATACTGCAAGCAGCAATTAGCAGCACTGACTGACAGGAAAAAAAGATATATATGAAATGGACTTTAAAATAAAATAATAAAATAAAATAAAAATGTTATATTGACCTTCATTAATTAAAATTTTTAGACTCTTAACACATCTATTTTTCTTTTTGCTTATAAAAAAAAATTAAAATATATATATATATTCAGTTCATGAAAAGAAGGTTTTACTAAAAATGTTTAAGTCTTCAGGCCAAAAAAAGTTGGTTGGGCTGACATTTTAAATACTGCAAATTTAACTGCTAGTTGCTAGGCAGCCATACATCCCAAAATGATACCATAGTGATTTATAGCTGTTACTCTGGACTCCTATCAATGACAGGCCTCTTTCAAGTCCAACTGAAGGACTCAGACAAGGTCTTTACCTCGTAAGTGTGCTGGACGGAGGGTCCGACATCCTGTTCAACCATTACATTCTTGGTCAACTTCCAGTTCAGAGGGGGAAAGAAGACCTTGTCTGGTCGGGAGACACTGTAAAATGAGAGATAAAGAGAAAATGAAAAAGTGAAGGAACATGGAGAGCTTCCTAGTGAGAGTTCCAGAAGAGCTGTGGTCTTGTGAAGCACTTATAAATGAGTTCTGCATGTGAACTCACCCCTGAAGAATAACATCAGACTGGACCACCACCTCCAACTTGTAGGGGACGACTTCACTCTGGGAGTTATTCTCATTCTTACTGCAGATGGAGAGATTGAGAGCTTAATAAAGAGCATATTTAAGGGCATGTGCAACTAACCTGACCATTTAATACAGATGCATATGCATGATATATCAGAGACCATAACAGTCCGACTTATTCCTATAAAATAAAATAAAATAAAATAAAATAAAATAAAATAAAATAAAATAAAATAAAATAAAATAAAATAAAATAAAATAAAATAAAATAAAATAAAATAAAATAAAATAAAATAAAATAAAATAAAATAAAATAAAATAAAATAAAATAAAAGAAAAGAAAAGAAAAATAATAAAACTTTTAACAGTCAAATCTGTTACATTGTCGGTCATTATTTTAATTTTTAGACTCTTAACGAATTTATTTTACTTTTTGCTTACAAATAAAATAAATGTATTAAATTAAACATAATTTTGTGTATTAAAATCATCAAGGCCAGCACAAAAAAAAAAATATATATATATATATATTCAAACAGAATAAGCTTTTACTAAAACTACTAAATGGTTATCCATGTTTGCTTGTTTTTATTTACTGTATAGTATAGTGTGAATGTTTATTTAAAAAAAAAAATATATATAAATAAGTTAAAATAAGCTGTGTTTATTTGTGTATATTCTCAAGTTTCTTACCTACGGATCTGTAGGTCAAACTGCACAAATCTGTGTGTGTCCTTGAGACGTGGTACTGTGAATCGCAGTCCAGCCCATAACTGCAGAAAATAAAAACAAAATGCATTTCTAATTCATATCCCATTTACTCTTTAGGTGATGTCAGGCTTATTCCTCCAAGTAGATTTCATTCATCAGAAAATTTGAGCTAAAACAACCCAAAAATGAGAGAAAACACTATCAATTTATCATAAAAGGAGGCAACAATATTTGCAATGTCACAATACTTAATTTCAGCTGTCCACAAATTACACCAGAGAATTCTCTACAGCACACAAAACATACCCACAATGCACTGCCATAGCAACAGAATGGATGTTGAGGTTGGTGGAATGTTTCTTTCCTGTATTCCATCCAAAAAACACAAGTGGAAACACTAAAATGTATCCTCTCTCATTCATCTTAGTGATGTCATGTTTAGCTGCACTGTCAAAAGCACTCCAGTTAGTTACAGCCCTCAGTCCTAAAGTGCTGAAGTCACCTACACAACCCCAGACTGCATGGGAGTTCCAGCCTCCCTTTTAAAATTGTGGTTTTATGCCTCCACCGCACGCACACAAACCCTGGCAACAAGACCCCGTACGAGCGGCTCTCGTTTTCCCTCAGCTCCATGCGTGAGAGTTTGCGTGTGGGTGTCCGTGGGGGTGGGTGTGATTTCTGAATTTCTCAGTGCAAAAGATACAATTACAGATACAGGCCAGTTGTTACGGAAAACCACTTTGGTGGTCCTGGAATCTAAAAATAATCACCTAAAATAACGTTAATAATAAAATTGCTTAATAAAACACCCAGATAACCTGCCCTGAACTAATGCGAACGCTGTTGCACTGACTGAAACAGTCTGGAAACACATATTGACATGGAGCATTTTGAACAGTCACCCAATTATACTCCATCTCTGCAGACACATTAAAAAGCCTCCACCTTCACACAGTGGCATTTTGCAAAGGGGAACTCCACTGCAAAATGATTGTCACTTCCTGCATCGCTGGTGGGAACTTCCTGCCTGTCCAAACATGATTCAACACAGCCCTTAACAAGCCCCCCAGACAGCACTACGAGCTGACTGACACAGGTTAGATTACTAATAAAGGTTACATGACAAACAGGACACACAGTTATGGCTGCTGGAAGTCTGGAGTTTATTTGGTAAAATACTAGTTGTGAGTAATCAGATTTGCCACTTTTCCAGTCGTTTGTGATTACTGGATAAGGATAACTGGATAATTATAAATTATTTTATAGAGATTACACACACAAAAAGCAATTTCTAGCCAAGGAAAAATTTAATAGTTGAGCATAACTATAAATATACAGAGATATATAGAGACAATAGATGTTGATAAATATATAGACGATAGACGTAGAGATGATAGGGGACAGATACAACAATAGACAGAACAATCGATAGAAAGAGCGAATGATAGAACGATAGAAAGAACAAATGTACGATAGAACGAACATATGATAGAACGAACGATAGATAGAATGATAGAACGTTAGACAGAACAATAGATAGAACGAACGACAGAACGAACGATAGAAAGATAGAAAAAACAAATGATAGAACGAAAGAAAGAACGAACGAATGATAGATAGAATGACAGAACGATAGAAAGGTGACAGATAGAACGATAGAACGTTAGATAGAATGTTACATAGAACAATAGATAGAACGACAGAACGATAGAAAGGTGACAGACAAATCGATAGACAGAACAATAGATAGAACGATAGAAAGAATTCAAGATAGAACAAACAATAGATAGACAGAATGTTATATAGAACAATAGAACGATAGAACGATAGAACGATAGAACGATAGATAGGTGACAGAGACAGATCGATAGACAGAACAATATATAGAACGAACGATAGAAAGAATGAACAATAGAATGATAGAAAGAATGAATGATAGAACGATAGATAGAACGATAGAACAAACGATAGAATATGAGATAGAATGTTACATAGAACGATAGATAGAACAATAGAAAGAATTCAAGATAGAACAAACAATAGATAGACAGAATGTTATATAGAACAATAGAACGATAGAACGATAGAACGATAGAACGATAGATAGGTGACAGAGACAGATCGATAGACAGAACAATATATAGAACGAACGATAGAAAGAATGAACAATAGAATGATAGAAAGAATGAATGATAGAACGATAGATAGAACGATAGAACAAACGATAGAATATGAGATAGAATGTTACATAGAACGATAGATAGAACAATAGATAGATTGAACGACAGAACAATAGAAAGGTGACAGAGACAGATCGATAGACAGAATAGATAGAACGAATGATAGAAAGAACGAACAATAGAATGATAGAAAGAACGAATGATAAAACAATAGATAGAACAATAGAAAGAATGAACGATAGAACAAACGATAGATAGAACGATAGAACATGAGATAGAATGTTACATAGAACGATAGATAGATAGAACGATAGATAGAACGATAGACAGACAATAGATAGAACAATAGAATGAACGATAGATAGACAGAATGAACAAGAGATAGAACGATCGATCGAACGAACCAACGAACCATAGATAGATCGATCGATAGATAGATATTCCTTATAGAAATCTACTAGAGTTGTCAAAAGTTCTGACTTCGGTACCAAGTCATTTTAAAAATGTGATGCTTTGAGCGCTGTTGAGTGGATTTGTACACACCTCTGATTGGCCACTGTGTTCACGTGCTCATCAGATATGTCTGTGATTGGCTACAATGATAAATGCACAGAAGTGTTTGAATTTGAGCGGGAGCGGGAACAGGAGCAGGAGCATTTGAAAGCAGGCGCCTATCAGCAAACTGGTCCGGGATAGACGCCTGCTTTCAAACGCTCTCGTGTGTATCTGTGTAAGCGCTCGGTGAAGAGCTTCATTGATGACTATTTACAGTGTTTTTGATCACTGAAGTCAATCACAGACATATTCAATGAGCACGTGAACACAATGGCCAATCAGAGGGGTTTACGAATCTGCTCAACAGCGCTCAAAGCGTCACATTTTTCAAATTTCAGTATCGACAACTCTACATTCTACACATTTTTATGAGTCAAATTAACAATTTTAAAAATTTTAAGACACTCTGGGAAATTGTTAAGATTCAAATACACGATAAAAAGTGCTTTTTAAATCTCAATGTGAAATCTTAAGTCACTCTACGGTGTAAACACACAAACAGAAAGAAGAGTGTAAGACTGCTTACGCTGGTGCCAGATTTCATGGGGTTCCCCAGGTCACAGCTGAGGTAACGGGTCTGATTTTCCGTCTCATAACTGCAGGTCAGTTGTGTTAGACTCTGTCCAGAGAAATCCAGAGAAATAGAGAAAAAGACCAGTAAATTTCGGGAAACACACACACACAGTGATAACTCATACCCCATGACTTATGTCTTGACCTGCTTAGACCAGTTCTGGTACTATTGCTGAATGCTACATTTTTGCTCTAAATTATCCATACATAGGTTTAGGGTTCAAAATATGTACAAGTATTTCATTAAAACTGGAGTTAGCCCTTTTTGATGCCCATGATCCTCTTGTGAGAGACACTCCTTCCTTAAATAAAGTCATCTATATGTATTCATGTATAAAGACCCATTTATGCAGTGTGAGAAAAAAAATAGTGTGTGATATTATAAAGACCAAATCAAATAATTGGTTTCTACACTGTCATTGCACTAAAGCAAAAATACTCAAATTGTTAAAATATTTTATTTGAATATTTGTATACATTTTATCATTCATCAGAATCAAAAAATAAAATCTTCATTATTTATAATAATATTTTCATTTAAAATTTCTCACAATTAAATAAAAGAGTCTTTTTCTTTCTCTTAAATGTCCCACGAACCCCCTAGCCACCAGTTTGTAAACCGCGGCATTAAAACACCGACCGCTGTCAAGTTTTGCCTCACTACAGGATTTCTCATCACGTGTCTCCATGAATAAAAAACACATCATCTCTTGAGTATCAAAGTAACAGAACAAAGGTCTTTCTCAGCTGAAATGCTGAACACATGTAGGAGTTAATGGACGGGATCTGGCACACGTCCGTGTAATCGGCAGCACCTGGAGGGAGGGTCCCCATATCTCACCTCGTTATTGCGGGCTATTCCGCTGTAGTCGGCCTCTGGTGGCAAGACCACATACAGCTCGGCTTCATAAGCTCCGCCTCCATCGTTCTTTGCGTTGAAAGTCAGGGTCAAAGAGTTGTCATCGCCCATGTACACTTCCTTCCTGTCCCTGCAGAACCAAAAAACATGAACAAAACATAAAACTCTTGCTTTGGTGGCTAATTTACCTCTATAGGATCTGGGTCTTCTATAGAGTTTATTAAGTGCAAATTTAGGTTTGTGGGAGGAGTTACAAGCCAATGTCTAATTCATGCAGGTAGACGTTTGTTTAAACCTCTAACCCTAAATATAAGCAAAAGCATTAGTGTGTTAACAAGCACCACTAATTAACCAATTAAGAAGTAAATAGATATACATCTACATTTTGAAATGTGCTGTAAAGTATAAACCATAGAGGACATTCTTATTATTATTATCATCAATGTTCAAAAAACAGTTGTGCGGCTTAAATATTTTGTAGAAACCATGATTATTTTTTCAGGATTCTTCAATGAATAGAAAGTAAAACCATTTATTTGAAATAGAAATCTTTTGTAACATTATAAATGTCTTCAGTTACTTTTGATCAATCCTTGCTGAAAATAAGAAAAAGTGTAATTCTGCTGATCTAGCGGTGAAATATCACCCAGATCTTTCCAACAGGAAGCCCTTCCTCCTGCATTATACACACATTTCCTAATAAAAACCCCTAATTTCCATTGTAGCTATAAAGTTCAACATGCAACGACAAAGACTGTGAAACATTCCACAAAGTTTCCTTTTTCTATTCCTACATGTTCCCTCCCCCCTTTCTTTTCTCTCTACATCTCAGACACAATGAGAAATTCCATGCGAGGGCCACACAGACGCTTCCAATTACCGCCTGGCCTCGTAAAGCCATGCTGGGGAAGCGGCACGTACTGAATTCAAACGCTGGCACTCGGCTGGTGGGGGACTCAAACCTACATGGAAGCCATCGCTTGTTGCACTTTCATAACAAACCCCTTCAGATGACACATATGAGGTTGGGGTCACGTCACAAGATTTGCATTCAGTTGCTAATCAAAATAAATATCATGATCCATACAACAAATTAACACCGGTGCGCTCTAATAATCACATGGAGGTGATTTAGTATACAAGTTATTTTGAGTGAAACAGAGAATTTGGCTGGGTTTCCTCAACCTGGACCTGGGAAGCAGATGCTGACAGTGGTGCTAAAGAATAGCCATGTTGTCTGAGGCATCTCTGGGAAGCTGTCTAGATGTATTTTCACATTTTCTCCTAAAGAATAACCCCCTCCAGTGAGTTTTTCAAGTTGTGCTATTCCCTCTGCTTGTTCAATGCCAAGATAATCACTCTGGAGAGAATGAATGGCCTACACAGTTTAATAAATATGTGACCTAAGACAAATGCAACAAATGTTTTTTGTAAGGCACATTTTTGTGGTTGAAGAATAACAACAAATGCAAACAAATCTGTGTATAAAAGTCAGAGAAAATACCCACAGATTTAACAAATCAACTGCAGAGAACTGACGTTGTTACTGCAGGGAAAAGGGGGCCACTGAGATTTCCAAGCCCCAAATTTTCCAAACTTATCCGTTACATGTATCCAGGTTTTGTTTTTTGTTTTTTTCCAAAAGCTAAGTCAGCCAATCCCAGCACCTGTTGCATATAGCCCTCCTTCCTGTTTTTTTTCCTGAAGTCAGTGTGCATCTGTGCACGTGTCGTTATTCTCACCTGGGAAAACTCCATTACTGAGACTTTATAAAAGCTGTGACTCATCACATATCTATCTAAATATCTAATCTAAACAGTAGCTGGAATAGCAATTACTCATTTCTAGTGCCTAAAATGGTTCTAATTTATATGTGTTACTGCAAACTTTGCAACAAGCAAACTAAGCTCCAGGCCTTTATTTCTTTTTTGCATTCCTTGCTAATCATCTTACCCGTGCACGGAGAGTTTCAGGTCAGGGACGCAGATGTTGTCCTCTCCGCAGTCCAATAAAATCTGGGCCTAGAGTAGAAGCCAGAAAAAAGTTAAGGTGAGTTACTGAGAGATTTTAGTCAGTGTCAATCTGCAACCCATTTTACTTTTGTAACCTGACTTATTTCTAAAATAATATATGAGAAAAAGGACATGAGTTTTTCTTCCAGGAATTGTTTGGGTGGTGAAAAGTGGGCATTACATACCAAAATGAAGACCAGGGTTTCCAGGTCTACGTAACAAAACTAGCTCAATGGCCCTACCCTAAATATCAAAGCTCAAAATATGCCACTCCCATACCTAAAATACATATTTTAGTCACTATATGCGTTATACACAATTCAACTTGAAAATCACTATATAGTAGTAATCATAAACACAGTATGTTTTAATAAAGAAGCTCCCTATCAGTGCATTTCCTCACAAAACTCATCATCTAGCACAGCTGTTTCATTGTTAGAATGTAAAATGGATAAAAGTATCTCAATACAAGCATTTCAGTCAAATAAATCTAACCCACAAAAAAATAAAAAATAAATAAAAAATCAGCCCGCAGCAGTTTAAAAGTAGCCCAGTTCTGCAGGAAAACCACTGACTTGGCAACCCTGTCTGGCAGATCTATTGTCATATGCAAATACAGACCACATAAGCTTTCATTTTAGTTTCTTATTAATTATTATTCATTTCTGTTTATTTTAAATTTTTTTGTTTATTATTGTAATTATAAATCTATTCCAAAATCCATTAAAAATGCAATTCATGACAGTTTTTTTTTAAATATCTAAATTAAAATTGATATTTTCGATCATTTGTGGGGGGTGGGTGTAAATTCTTGAAAAACCTTATCAGTTTGGCATAATCCTTATTATTATTTTTTTAAAAATACAAAAATAATCAGTAAATAGGGTCCATTTCGATTTCATGTGATATTAAATGTAAAAGTAGAAACTTAGCCATTCATTTATGAAGAAAAAAATGTTATTCCTCATCGGACACAGAATACCACTTTGCAATCCAATGTCATTCAGGCAGGAATATATTATACAATTCCTATAACCGATAAGGCAATTAAACATCTCTGGGTGTTTAATCCAATAAACCTTTATGTATAATTTCCTATAAAACAACTGCAGCTTTTTTCAAAAAAATGCAAGCAAAGCACTCATAGGATATTTGTAAACAACAGCCCGCAGCAGCCTGCTTCATTATAAACAGTCTGTTCAATTGGGTCAAGTATTAATGCACAACCATGTAATCCTCAGAGGATAGTGTCACCTAGTACACATGATAAAGTATGACTGTATACATTACCGTTTGCATTGGTAAACATCACAAGTCGCATTGGTGAACAAGTTTTAGAATAGTAAACAATGCTGAATGAATTCTGGGCTGAAGAGCAGATGTGTATGGGCTTGAAAAATGTATAGAGCTCATAGAGCTATGGCTGCACCCATAAGGCTGTTCAATCTGCCACCAACATCCACATCAGAGGCTGCCGCCCCTGAACCGCATGCTAGCTGCACGCGACACCACCCAACTCTCACCACACACACAAAAAAAAAAATATATAAATATATATGCACATGCACATTAATGAGAGAGAATCCATATACAATTTATGAATGAATAAAAAAGGGGGAAAGTCGTGCCACGGCTAATTGCTACCACCCGATGCTGTATTTCCAACATGTGCGAGGATGACGCAACATGACGATGAGGATAAAAAAATAGAATAGGGAGATTAGAAAGGGCTAAGTGGCTTCCCTGTAATCAGCAGTTGCTGAGCTCTAATTACAACCGATGAGGGCGGCCACCCCTTTCCACAGCTCTGTATCGGGCCGCTCCGAACCTCCTGGAGAGAGTTGTTTGGGTTCACTGCAGCAACCAAACAATTAGAAGCCCAAGCGGAGGTACAAGAGGGGGTCACATGTGCATATGTCCAAGCTGACCCTCAGCCAAAACAACCATCAAATGTTTACGGAAGTGTCAAGGTCTGCAAACAGCATGATTGGGTCAGCAAACTGGAGGGCGCCAGGCAGGATCACTCACAACATTTATCGAAGGAGGTCCAAAACATCTCGATCTATAGGCAAGACGATTATATGAATCCTCACATCTATAGTCCTATGCAAATCAAGACCACATATAAGCTTTTTGTGTAGATCAATTAATTTATTGCATTGATACTTGAAAAGTAAATACTTAGAAGTTTGCCGTTATCAATTATTTTTATTAGGAAAATAAATAATATTTTATAAATGCAATTATTCAATTACATAAAAATCTGCAATATTTTAGAGTAAGTTATTTATTTACTTATCTACTTATTTATATTCATACATAAATATATAAATAAATATTTATGTTTTATATATATATATATATATATATATATATATATATATATATATATATATTATAAATGATATAATAATACTGTAATATTTTAAACAAACAAAATTTTTTCCTTTTCATTATCATGGATAGATACGCTCATTTATAATGAATGAAAGAGCTTCCACTTGGCCTGAAAAAGCCAAAGTTTTAGAAGATCGCTCCATCTGCAACGTTTCCAAGACCTCTGATTAGAATGTTTCTGCATATGGTCAGCGCGGCCCATGTGTTCGGCACAGTCTCAATAACTACCGAGAGAAAACTGCCACCCAAAACATTAAACCTAAACAGACAGCATATGGCCTACGAGGGCCCACCCGGAAAAAAACTGAAATCGATTAACCCTTTATACCCACAAACACCTCTACAGTGGAGTTTCCACAATGCCCAGAGAGCTTCTCCAGGTGGAACAGTGAAAAGTTCTCTGCTGTACACACTACACATTTCCTCCAGCTCTCAAACGGTTTTCCAGAGCATTTGGAGAACATCCCAGATGTATGTTTTGATAATCTCTTCATGAAGGGGGAGACGAACACACACACCATGCAATATCTCAGTTTATTCATGCAAAGCATTGTGGGATATCTGCAGCAAGCAAATATACGTACTTTCTGTTCGATGAGCTCCGCCGTCTGGTAGTTGAGGATGGGCTGCAGGCCGTGTCTGTCTGCCGCGGCTTGAGGGTTCAGGCTGAAGTTGAGCGCAATGAAGATGGGTGACAACTTATCCCTGAAGTCCTTCTCATCCTACACTCCGAGGAAAACAGAGCGGGAGTTTGTGAGAAAGGTCAGAAAGCAGGACGAAATGACACTCTTAATCCCTGGTTGCATTTTTGGCGCGTGTTGCCGCACTTATCTTCACTTTTAACACTTATCTTGTACTAAGAAACAGAAAACTTGCTTAAACGGTGCATTCCACAGCAAATTTCCATTGGTCAACCCCGCCTACTCTTATTTCTCATTGCCTAATAATCCCCTTGCTTATAAAACATATATTAAACAATACATTTCTTCTGAATGCCACATTAGGACATGATTACATGCTTAAATCTAATAGATTAGCAATAGTAATACCTAGGGGTGTCACAATACACAGCAATACAAAAATGCAACAATATATATCATGGATAGCAACAGTATGCATTATGTATAGATCACCCAAAATGTCGTTCCAAAAATATCTTAATTTGTGTTCTGAAGATGACAGAGGTCTTACAGGTGTGGAACGACATGAGGGTGTGTAATTAATGACATAATTTTCATTTTTGGGTGAACTAACCCTTTAACTACTAAAACTCACCCGTAAGAAGATCTTAGTGTCTCTGCACCATTTGCCTCCATTTGGCACTTTCATTGTCCAATGCAGACCTGGAAGCTGGGTGTCGAAAAACAGAGCTCTCCGTATGGCCCCCTTCTGCTGCTGCTTCAGACGGTCCAGCTGAACTTCAATGTTAAACTCTAGAATACAGACCCATTAACAGATATATTTAGAAATCTTTTGCCTTCGCGTTGGCTCCGCACACAGGTGCAGGCTGGCGCCATGCTGACACAGCACTAAATCTCAAAGCCTATTGGTTAGATCAGACCGTTTTGCTTTGGCAAGAGTGGAAACTTCTCCCAAATATTTAGGTTTTATCATCATCCAAAACCTGAAGAGAATGACTATAAGAAAAGCCATAATGCTTTTGATCGACAGGCATGAGGGCATGAAGGAATTTGCATGCCATTCAGATGTTATGGCACCTGTGCTCAGTTATCTGAGCGTGTGTAGTAGGCGTTATTCTTCGCACATAGTCTAGGCCTCTAATGGCAGGGCATATGGTGGTATCATTAGCCCGGGGGGAATAGAGGGAAGCAATTACTGAATAAATACATTGTGTGTGGACAAAGAAAGGCTTATGGATGGGATGGGAAATAGAAATGGCAAGGAAAGCTCTGTTAGGTGCAAAAAGTTGTCAGGAAATTAAGCAAAAATTAGACCTAGAATAACTGTGCACCAAAATGCTTGGGTGTTGTGGGTGGTTTCTTATCTAAAAAGGAATGATAATTCAGATAACTTCACAAAGGGGATCCTATAGGTGGGTAAACGTGAACAGATGTGGCTTACCGAGATGATCTGGTAGGTGCTTCCCATTGGCTGAGAGGCAAAAGCTCAGGTTGACACTGTAAGAAACACAGCAGACAAATGATGAGAGATGAAGTGGATTTATTACAATGAGGTATTAGAAACACATTGGATCTCTTTGGCTATGAAATATTTGCTATTATTGTTTCCTAAGGTTTTATGGCTTGACAGCTTGAAGGAAGGAAGGAAACTGATATAATGTACAATACCGTTCAAAAGTTTGGGGTCAGTACGAATGTGTCATGTTTTTGGAAAAAAAAAGAAGGAAAAAAAAGTCACTTATGCTCAATAAGTTTGCATTTTATTGATCAAAAATACAATAAAATTGTAATATTGTGAAATATTATTAAAATTTAAATATTAAAATAACTTTTCTATTTTAATTTGTGATGGCAAAGCTGAATTTTCAGCATCATTACTCCATCCTTCAGAGTCACATGATCCTTCAGAAATCATTCTAATAGAAATACTTCTTATTATCAGATGAAAACTATTTTTGTGGAAACCGTGATACATTTTTGTCAGGATTCTTTGATGGATAAAAGTATTTGAAATAAAAAACTTTTGTAACACTATAAATCTCTTTAGTTTTATTATTGATTAATTTAATGCATCCTTGATAAATAAAAGTATTAATTAAAAAAAAACTCACCCCAAATTTTTAAACAATATATGACCGTCTAATTAAGTTATTAGAAATTTAGTTATCTATCTATTTAAGAGTAATAAATGAGGGTCCAACCAAAATCAAGAAAGAAAAATGATTTTTGAAAAAAAGTTTGAATGAAATAATTAAAACATTTTAGAAAAGGATTGAAAAAGTTTCTACGTTTCTACGTTTAAAAAAGGTCTGAAAAAGTTCAAAAGACAAGTAAAAAAAAAGTAAAAGAAAAGGACGAAAAAAGATACACAAAACAGAGAACACAAAAGAAAGAAGATACAGAAGGGTAAGAGTGAAAGAGTGAAGAAAAAAAATGAAAAATCACAATCCAGGCTACTTCTGACCTGTGCAATAAACGTACTCTGTTCCCATCTGTGTTTCTAAGCCTCAGCATACATCTGTGTATGTGTGTGTGTGTGTGTGTGTAGCTCAGTGCGTCCTGATGTTTCCCAGCTGTGTTCCACCACTAAACAATATCTCATTCAAAGCCACTGCTCTCGCTCTCTAAATTCTCCCAAAAGCCTGTGTGTCTAGGCAACGACTTGTAATCAAGACATACGTATACAAACTTTCCCTGTATAAAACAGAACAGGCGGAGACACAGATGTTTCACGTCAGATGGAGACCAGCCCCGTGGAGTTTCCTTTCCCTCCACAGATAGGATGCATATTTCAAAAACGCACGTCATGGAGGAGGGAAAGGGCCATTTCATGCTTTTCGCCACCTTCCTGGCATGTTCTCAACCAGCACAGCGTGTCCAAACCATTTGGAAAAGCATCTGCTGACAGCATAACTACACCTTTCCATATGCGCGGCCTGATACACAAAGCCTTACTGTGGATATAATTAAGTAACCTTAATTTACTAAATTAGATTTTTAAAATTCCTACATAAGTGAACTTCAATGCCGCTTAAATGATGTTAAATGTGAAATATCATGATCTTGTCCCATATTATTGCTTGTTGAATGCTCAGGATTTGGATAAACTTCAAATTGTCAGGCCTAATAAAGTCTATTTACTGCATTGAACCATGAATGCAACAAGTTCTGGCTAAAACAAGATGGCAGACATACCAGGACACATGCTGGGTCTCGTTCCCACGGCTTATGGAGCAGACTTTCTCCTCAGGATTAATCATAGTTGGAGAGACAGTTAAGGTGGCACTGGTGTTCACAATGGGACGAGACCTGGAAATGACATAACATCAGTATTTAGCATTTTAAACAGTTTTATGATTCAAATTTAAATAGCTTTGCATAGCTACACTACCCTTCAAAAGTTCAGGGTCAGTAACATTTTTTAATTTTTTTTTTTTTTAAATAAGTCTCTTATGCTCACCAAGGTAGCATTTATTTGATCAAAAATACATTAAAAACTGTAATATTGTGAAATAATATTAGAATTTAAAATAACTGATTTTTTTTTTCTGTGATGGCAAAGCTGAATTTTCAGCATCATTCAGTGTCACATGATCCTTCAGAAATCATTCTAATATGCTGATTTGGTGCTCAAGAAACATTTCTCACCATTATCAATGTTGACACAGTTGCTACTTAATTTTGTGGAAACTGTCATAGATTTTAGATGCATAAAATGTCTTTGACTGACCGGTAAAGAACGGCTGTGTCCGCACCAAATGCACCAACAATGAGATCTGCAACAACAAAAAAAGTATGGTCTTAAACTAGAATTCAGCAGTAAAGGTGGGGGTTTATGGTAGATCAACAGACTAAGTTTTCTCACCTGGGTAGCCATTGTTATCCAAGTCTTTGCCTCCACGAAGGGCGTAACCAAAACTGGCAGGTAGTGATGACGGTAAAGCAGAAGCCCATTGGCCAACGATCACCTGAGAAGGCTTTTCCCTGAGTCCTCCAGCATGTCCGTTATAGATGAGAACCAATCCTTGTTTGTTTTCCCCACCAAACGGACAGCTGATGGCCACATCTGTTGAGAGGAGATTGAAGAATTAGGAGTGCACTGACATTACAATTCTGGCCAATACCAAAAATGTGAAAATTACTTTCATGTTATGGGTGATAAAACGATAAATTACATATTAAAATTCTATATAATGTTTTCTTAATTAATTAAAAATAAAACAAAAAATAATCATTTTAAATGAACTGATAAATGACATTAAAATTCCAATTTATTTTCCCTAAATAAATAATAAATAAAACACTAAAAACTAAAAGTAATCATTTTAAATTAACAGATAAATTACAGATTAAAATTCTATATAATTTTGTCTAAATAAATTAAAAATAAAACACACAAATTAATAATTGTAAATTAATTTATAAATGACAGGTATTAAAATTCCATATTTTCCCTAAATAAAATAAAAATAAAACACAAATTAATAATTGTAAATTATCTTATAAATGACAGATATTAAAATTACATATTTTCCCTAAATAAATTTAAAAAAATAAAACACTAAAAACTAAAAGTAATCATTTTAAAATAACTGATAAATGACATATATTAAAATTACATATTTTCCCTAAATAAATTTAAAAAAATAAAAACAGTAAAAACTAAAAGTAATAATTTTAAATTTACCGATAAATTACAGATATTAAAATTCTATATAATTTTGTCTAAATAAATTAAAAATAAAACACAAATTAATAACTTTAAATTAACAGATAAATGACAGATATTAAAATTCTATCAAATTGTCTAAAAAAGTAAAAAACAAAATATTTTAAATGAACCAATATCTGACAAATATTACAATTTTAAACGCTTAAATTCAAATAAATAATTTAAATAAATATTTTTTTTATTAAATAAATTACATTTAAAAAATTCACTTTAAGTGAGTGTTAGATGACTACAAAAGTAATTTTAATGTAAACATTAAGGAAATGAGCATGCACAATTAAATATTGTCCGATATAGATCTAATAACAACCAAAACCGCATAAGAAACTCCAATATCGGCCGATAACCGATAAAGTTATTTGAAGACAGACAGATAAACGTATGCAAAAATCTATACAAATCTCTCACCATTGTAACCATCTTGGTTGAGGTCTCCGAGAGGGGTAATGGAGCTGCCAAACCGGCCGAAAGTGTGTGTGCCGGTGAGGTGAGGTAGCTGAGGTGTGAGATCCAGAGGTCCATTCTGCAAGTATACGTAGACCCGCCCCAACTCTTCTAACCTCCCATCAGAATCACGAACCATGAACATGGGAGCACCGACTAGCAGGTCTGTCATTCTGAAGGTGAAACGAATCACAAACTTAAACACTGAAAACATTCTCGTGGCACATTCTTGTCTAAAGCTGGTTATGGTTACCTACCCATCATTGTTTATGTCAGTAACAGCCACTGCGTAGCCATAGTAGGAACCCATCTGAAACATTTGGGAACATCTGGTGAATTAATATCTAAAAACTTTCATTTGAATTTTTTACACTGTACATGCAAACAACATGCAGGATCTTATGAATGTCACATGAACACGCCTAAAAGGCATACATTGACATTTACTCCAGTTTGTTATGGTGTGAGTACAAGAAAAAAGCTCTTTGATGATTCAGATGTGGCTCTTTTCTCTAGCCCCCCCGAGGTGGGCACACACAAATGCTTTTTGATTGTATTTACTCAGCTGAGGCAATCAGAGCAGTTAAAGGCCTCCAACAATTTCCATTTGCAAAACTGTGGCGCTAGTTTAGGAAAATTGCCCGTAAGCTCTCGCCTCACATAATCCGTTCTTTACTGCTTACCACAGAGCACTCCAGCTCAGTTTAAAGAGACTTGTAAAGGAAATTATTTTTGCTTATATCATCAGTGTGCAACAGTTTGAAGAATATCATGGTTGGATGAAGCTTTGCAAAGCAGTAATAATGACATAACTCTGTTTAAATGTCACGTCCTAAAATAGCTGCTGTCTTAGCAAAATTATTACACCACAAAAGCCAATAGAACGAATTAGAAACTAGATTTGAAAATATGAGTGGTGAACGCCCATACAAAACTTGTTGATCTGATGCTAAAAGATGCTCTGTGTTGTTACTATGCATCCCTATGCAGTTGCTAGGTGGTTTCTTACTGGCCACAAGAATCCACAACCAAATCTGCGATATTCTCTCTGATCATTTTGTTTGTTTAATCATCAACAAGGTGAAAACCAATGCACATTTCACCTCAGACAGTGTGGAACATGGTATGTACCAAAAGTTGAATACTATAATCTGAATGTTGCAGTTGTTTTAATGTTATACTGGCATTAAAATAAATGTCATTAAACTTACCTGCTCACCAGTGAAGGTCTTCAGCGTGTCCAGAGTGCCATTGAGAATGGAAACCTGATTAAAAAAAAGGCAACACACTTTAATTTTTGTTCCATTAAAGGGTTAGTTCACCCAAAAATGGAAATTCTGTCATCATTTACTCACCCTCATGTCGTTCCAAAGCCATAAGACACAAATTAAGATCTTTTTGATGAAATCCAAGTGATTTTTTTGCTACGCAAAAAGTTCATGAAGAGATCGTAAAACTAATTCATAATCCAAATTTTCTTGACTCGATCGCTTTATATGAACAGATTGAATTTAGGCTTTTATTCACATATAAACATTGATCAGCGAACATAAATAAAAGCTAAACCGAACCTTTCTGACATGCAAGAACAAACCTCAAGCGGAAGTTACTGCGTAACATGAGAATGAACCTTATTGGCTGTCGTGCGTCAAGCAAACATGCTTGAGCTTCAGTTTACCACAACTGATGTGTGAGTTGATGAATGTTTATATGTGAATAAAATAAATAAATTCAATCTGTTCATCATATAAAGCGATCAAGTCTCTTCAGAAAAGTTTGACTAAACTGCTCAATTCACATGGATTAGTTTTACGATCTCTTTATGAACTTTTTAATGCGTCAAAGTGGTAGTTGCATAGTTGTCAAACTAAGTCAAACTTTAGGGGATGTGTAATGGATTTTGTCACATGTATCACACTGAAAAGCTGCTGTAACCCACAATTTGAGTGAAAAGTTCTGTGGCTAAATGTCACAGTTGATCGTGTGACTGCTTCCTCTCACCTGTCCATGCAGTCTGACTCCCCTGGGAACTCCAGTCACAAAGTCTGAGAGCAGGCAAGCCAAAAAAGAGAGGAAAAAGAGAAAGATTTAGTAGTGGAAACATGGAAATGTGTTGGTTCCTCAGGAACTCTGGTGATCAGAGCCACTCCGAGGCACTCCAAGAGCTCTGTTTTAAAGTTTGTTTAAGTGAAATGGATTCATAAAGAAGGTATAATCATAACACTTCCTTTGAAAGGTTCTACAAACAGTGCTCCGATTTAATGCTTCTGTATGTAGTTATTCAAACAGCAGATGATGATATTAAATCATTATCTGTGGTAAAACACTGTCACCGTCATTCTATTTCCATTTTAATGAGTAAATTAAAATAATGTAGTGAAACTGTAACCTAAATGAGAAACAACACTCACCTTCATCATCATCACCACTGAACTCACCCACAGCCACTGAGTAACCTGTTAAATAAATGAAAAATATGGGTGGTGAGGAACAGAAAACATGCTGTGACATGCTCGACAGCTAATAAGAGGGGAATGGAAAGACGTACCCATGTAATTGTCATCAAATGTGATCTCTTTAATTTGTTTGGTCTGAATCTGGCCATACACTGATGTCAAGAAGTATCCCGGGTAATAGGCCTTGACGATTTCTTCTTTAACCGCAGTGATCAATTGGCCTGAAGATGGTAAGGAGAAATTGATCTTTTAATTGCATTTGCATTGAGCTAAAAGGTCACAGTCAATGCAAATAATAAATGTAAATATCCACATTTTGAGGACAGAAAATGAGATTTTCTTCTAAAACTGATGGAAATCTAGTCAAATTATGAAACATCCATGTTTATGAAAGGTACATGCACTACCCTTCAAAAGTTTGGGGTAGGTAAGATTGTTTTGAAAGAAGTCTCTTATGCTCACCAAGGCTGCATTTATTTGATCAAAAAAAATATTATTACAATTTAAAAGAACTGTTTTTAATATATTTTAAAATGCAATTTATTCCTGTGATGCAAAGCTGAATTTTCCAGCATCATTACTCCAGTCTTCAGTGTCACATGATCCTTCAGAAATCATTATAATATGCTGATTTGCTGCTCAAGAAACATTGCTTATTATGATCAGTGTTGAAAACAGTTGTGCTGCTTAATGTTTTTGTAGAAATTGGTATACATTTTTGATAGAATGTTTAAAAAAAAAAAACATTTATTTGAAATATAATTTTTTTTTACATATTAATTTATCTTAAAAAAAAAAAAAAACTGACTGACTGAACTCAAACTTTTCAATTGAAGTTTACATACCATACTTAATATAAATGCCACATACTGATGAGCTTTTAAAAGACACTATTCTCAAACTAGTTTATATTTTGAAAGCCAAACCTTGCCAGAAGTAACTCCCAGGTCCTCCAAGCACCAACTTTCCTTCCTGTAACATAACAACAGTATCTAGGTGAGACCAGAAGAAGAAAGCAGTAAATATGCATTACACGTTCTATTCAGTTCTACCAATTTCTCACCTGAGTAAAATCAGCACTGAATCCACCTTGACAGTAGCCTTGTCCTTTTCCTCCATGGAATTCTGCAAGGGACAGCATGTTATGTTACTATCACTATAAAACAACTTATATTGGGACAGTGCCATAACAAACGATCACTGACTGCAAGCCCACCTGTGCGACATGGAGCGTATTCCACAAACTTAGTGAAGTTTTTGACGGACAGAAAACATGAGCCAGTAGTTTCAGCATTATATTCAGCATGAGCATGAACATGAGCAGGAGGATTAGGCTCTTCCACGGTTCTCCATGAGTAGAGGGGGGCACAAGCCTATGGAATGGATAATGCCGGAAGTTAAAAGGTCAACTCTATCGACAGAAAACCCACAATGCATGTCAACAGTAGAAGCAACCATGACCATGAATCCAGGTCACAGTTTGATAATCCATGAAGAACAGCACCTGGGCTTTTGATGTTACAGACAGAAATCCAACATTATATCCACAAGCCAAAGAGTCAGAAAGTTTGAATTCAGAAGGAAAACAAAAGGAATTATAAGGAATGAATAGAGCTGGAACTGATCTGTTTATAATTTGAAACTTACACAGACAATTTAAGAACATTTTTAGAGTCACCAACTGTTATTTCCTCTAGAACACTGGTTCCCAAACTTTTTAGAGTGGCGTACCTCCTGCAGCATTTAACATCCTTCTGCATACCCCTCTCTTCCACTTAGACTTCAGTCACACCTTTTCCATTAAGGAACAATATTTGCCCCCTTAAATTGATTTTGCATTTTTCCCTTTTTAAAAAGGCGAAGTTTTTCTAACCCTATTAAAAGGCTAGTTCACCCAAAATTGACATTTCTGTCATTAATTACTCAGCCTCATGTCGTTCCACACCTTCGTTCATCTTCAGAACACAAATTAAGATGACAAATTAAGATATTTTTGATGAAATCTGAGAGGGTTTTTTTATCCCCCATAGAAAACAAAATAATTACCGCATTTAAGGTCTAGAAAGGTAGTGAAGACATCATTAAAATAGTCAACAAGACCACAGTGGTTCAACCTTAATGTTATGTAGCGCTGAGAATACTTTTTGTGTGCAAAAACAAAACAAAAATAATGAATTTATTCAACAATTTCTGTCATTATCCTACACTCAATACACTGAAGACACATTGCAGAACTTCCGGGTTCTACGTCAGAATGACTCATTATTGGCCGACTCCTGCATGAACATCATAGTGCTCATGTGAACAGGCATCGGCCGATACTGAGCCGGCGTTCGGACGCAAGCACGGAAGCGCTGCACTGTGTCAACTGCATAGGAGACTCACAAGGTAGAGAAGAAATTGTTGTAGTCACATTGACTATTTTAACTATGTCTTTGCTACCTTTCTGGACCTTGAAAGTGGTAATTACATTGCTTTCTATGAAAATTCTTCAAAACTTAATTTCATCAAAAATATCTTAATTTGTGTTCTGAAGATGAATGAGGGTCTGGCGAGTTTGGAACGACATGAGGGTGAGTAATTAATGACAGTAATTTCATTTTTGGGTGAACTAACCCTTTAAGGTGGGGTAGAATTAAATGAATGGCAAAACTCACCACTATGTTCCCATACCCACACTGTCACCTCACGTACCCCAGTTTGGGAACCACTGCTTTAGAACTTTTGCGAATGAAGGCAAAGTATGTTCGTTCAATAATATGTTCTAGAAGAAATAACTGTTTATTTTTACTGACTATTTTCCCACATAGACAAAAATATGAGTAAGATCTTACCAGTACACTATCTTTATGCACTCGTACTGTTGCTCCAAACCACTGATGGGATTTAAACTCTCCTTGATGCACCGTTTCATTTACGGTCACGTTTAGATCTCCTACAGCCAGAAAAAAATAAAATAAAAACATACATAAATAAAAATTAACATGATGATGATAATACCACTTATGAACACCAGAATGATAGGCTAAATAATTAAACAAATGTTAAGGGAAAAAAAAAACCTATAAATATCAAACGCGTTTCACAAGAGAATCGCATCCCAGTGGATAAAATCAACTCCTGCCCAACATTATTTCCCACAGGATATCACATTACTTAAGTAAAATGTGTTGTGAATGCAGTTCCATGTTGATTTTAAGCACATTAAGATTCCTAATAAAAAGAAAAGTCCAAGGTGAAAAAAAGAACAGACTGCACAACACAGGCTCAGGTATCCACTGAGGTTAAAGGTCATATCATGAAGTGCTGGCACAAGAAGGGGAAAGACAGATGGTCACATATGGGCTGAAATCAAAACAAAGGTGACATGTCCTGACCAATGAGAGGGGTGGGGATTCGACAATAAGACCACTAGACCGAGACCATCAGAGCTCAGGTTCAACTGCCAGAGTCACTAGGCCAGAACATTCAAACTGAGTCTACCAAAAGCCTTCAAAACACTCCATTCCATCCCTGACTGCCAAACTGAACTTTGCCACAGACATTTCTCCAGTTGCACCATAATTACAAGCATGATGCAACAGGGTTATGTGGTGTGATGGAGGGGAAGGGGGAACGAGAGATTGAGGAAGAGGAGAAATGAGTGAAAGGTACAACTGGCGGTAACACAATTCTCAGCTGGCTCTGAAGAGGGCCTGGTCTCATTCGGAGGGAAGAAACTGTGCCAGGAACCTTCATCCAAACAAAACAGGAGCTCAAGTTATGTGGGTTAATATTACGAAAACTGTCAAGAAATGTCTGGATCATAATGCAGCCCCAAATCAAAAGAAGAATAGGAAATTACATTTTGCATAAAGAAAACCAAATCTATAATTATATTTGCCAAAATATTATTTTCATTATTAGGCATCATTAATCAACCCACAGCCAAGCTGTCAGTAATGCAAAAGCAAATCAATTAAATTGTAAATTATTTAAAATTACCAAATTTTAAATACAACTATTTAAATCTATTTTTAAATACAACACCTGTGGTAGTATTCAGAAACAAAAAAGAAAGAAAAAAAGAAAAAGACACAGACACACACACATTTAAATAAATGATTATATAAATATACGTATATATATATATATATTATATATATATATATATATATATATATATATATATATATATATATATATATATATATATATATATATATATATATATATATATATATATATATATATATATATATATATATATATATATATATATATATATATATATATATATATATATCTCACAGTAATGAAAATGGTCTATAATTGACAATTTGTCATTAAAAAATATCACAATATAAAAATAAAACAATTAATAGTCCTACAATAGGCCTAATACAATCTTTATGCAAAACATAATTTTCAATTCCAGGGTGAAATATAACCCAAACATTACTTTGTGTGATTCATCCAATTGGTAAGACCCTATTTTACTGTCTAAAAAGACTTTGTCTCATTTTTAATGGGAAAACGGTGCCAGGAATCCCCATCCAAGCAAAACAGGAGCTCAAGCTATCTGTCAGATACACTCCTACAGATACACACACACTCACTTTCTCCGTCTTTCAGTTCACAGCACCCCTCACCTTCCTCTTCCTTTTCTCAAAGTCGGTCATCCCTTTCTAAGAATTCCACTTCATTATTTGCTCTGTTTAAGTCACAATCTCCCACTCATTCTTTTACTATCTTGTATGGTTTCTTTATCTCCCTCGACTTGTCATCTCTGTAGACTTTCCTTTCCAAACCACCCCTTAACCCAGAAACACACACACACACCTCCTTTTCCCCAGACGTCTTTTGTTTCCTTCTCTCAAGGATGTTTGGTACCCCAGTAGGAAAGCAGTGGGGATTAGAGCCCTCTAATAACATTAGAGGATATATGCCTTATGGTCACCTCCAGGGTGATGGTTTTCTCTTTCTTTTCCTCCCTGTCTTTCCCTTTCTCACTGCCAAAGTAAAGAGGCCTAAAGAATCACGCAGGAAAACCAGGAGCCCTGCCCCTGTGAGATTCCTTACAACTGAAAGCTCAAGTGTGTGTACTGAGCTCCAAGACACGGTATATGGAAGACGCCGGTTAATGTAAAACTGGTGCAGAGTTGGGGAGGACAGTTTGTGGGACAAGAATCAGTCAACGTCGATGGAGGTGGAACGTTAAAACTAACAATTATCTCACTTTCCACATCATGGGTGAGGTGTACAAAACTGGATGAGATTTCTCTTTTGATTATTTAAGACTCTGATGCAAGATACCGTTGAGTTACAGCAATTGGAGATTGAATCTGTGCATTGAAATCGTGATTCATCAGACCAGGCCACCAATTTCAATCGCTCTGTGGTCCAGTTCTGATGCTCACACGCTCACTGTTGCCACTTTCAGTGGTAGACAGGGGTCAGCATGGGCACCCTGACTGGTCTGCGGCTATGCAGTCCCATACGCAACAAACTGTGATGCACTGTGTATTCTGACACCTTTCTATCAGAACCAGCATTAACTTCTTGAGCAATATGAGCTACAGTAGCTCGTCTGTTGGATCAGACCACACGGACCAGCCTTCGCTCCCCACGTGCATCAATGAGTCTTGGCCGCCCATGACACTGTCGTCGGTTCACCACTGTTCCTTCCTTGGACCACTTTTGATAGATACTGACCACTGCAGACGGGGAACACCCTACAAGAGCTGCAATTCTGGAGATGCTCTGACCCAGTCGTCTAGCCATCACAATTTGGTCCTTGTCAAACTCCCTCAAATCCTTACACTTAGAAGTTTTTCAAGCTTCTAACACATCAACTTTGAGGACAAAATGTTCACTTGCTGCCTAATATATCCCACCCACTAAAAAGACCAAACTAAAACCAACTAACAATTGGCTAAAGAAAACTAAAATTAAGTTCCCAGGCAACAATGAGCACTTCTGTGAAAGAATTAGTAATTGGATTTGGTTCATGAATCACTGAAGTGGATCTTTGACAGATATTCAAGCATTTTGTTTGCTGTCAATTGGAAATTAAACCAGACATTGTTTTGCTCAAGGTTAAACCCAATTTCATCTTAAATGTCACATAAAAAGTGAAACTACTTTACATGTCTAAGTGTGTGGTTCTTAGCTAGAATAATCTGCAATGTAGACCCGACATCAGTCTGGTAACCTGAGACTAATGCTGATGTAACCTACAGGATTTAAGAGGAAGTATTCCAACAATTAAGGCACCTTAAGAGACACCTCTGCTGTGATATGCAGCCATTTTAATCAAAATTCCCTCAATTGCTAATCCTATGAGTGCTCTCAGTTCCTGGAGTCAGGCCAAGACGACCTGGCTGACTCTCTCATGGGATGGTGGAGGTGAGGAGGTCACACACACACACCTCTCTCTTTCAGCAATGAGAGAACCACCCCATTAGTGGAGTATCTAGATCTGTGTAAGAGAAAGGGAGGGTCAGGAAGGGGTAGCGGAAGGCACGAGCCACATGGCTAAATTCAGTCATCACATCAAGTGTCCCTGGGGAGACGCAGAGAGACAGGGAAATGAGAATAGACAAGAGTCAACGCTCTCTCTTCTCTGATTCCCGCCCACTCTCATTTCTCTCTCTCATCATTCTCTGTTATTTTCTTATCGGGGAGGAAGAGGAAAGAGGTCAGATCTGAAGACATGATTAAGCTAATGCTCTCTCTGACTGAGGGATGTTAGACAGGAGGAAGTACTATGTGAACCTTTTAGAGAAGCCAATGGCACATCAGTGGCCGCAGGGTCAAGCCCAGATTTAAGTGGGGAGATCTTCATTTGATATATTTGCTGTGACTCAGTGTAAACTGTAAATAGAGTACAACAGTCCTTTATTTTCTCCTGAGCAAAACAGACTTTTAATGATAACATATGAACCCAGAAAGTGCATAATGTGTGTGTGTGGGGGGGGGGGGGGGGGGGGGGTAGGGGGGGGGGGGTTAGGCAATAAATAAAATAGGAAAATAAAATAAAATAAAATGGGGGGCAATAAATAAAAATAAAATGGGGGGCAATAAATAAAAATAAAATGGGGGGCAATAAATAAAAATAAAATGGGGGGCAATAAATAAAAATAAAATAAAATAAAATAAAATAAAATAAAATAAAATAAAATAAAATAAAATAAAATAAAATAAAATAAAATAAAATAAAATAAAATAAAATAAAATAAAATAAAATAAAAATAAAATGGGGGGCAATAAATAAAAAAATGGGAAACAAAAAAATCTAAATAAAATGGGAAAAATACAATTAAAATGGGAAAATAAAAAATAAAAAAGGAAAACTAAAAAATAAAATAAAAATGGGAAAATAAATTGGGAAAATAAAAAAAATAGAAAAAAAAAAACAAAATAAAAAAAAAAAACAAAAAGGAAAATAAAACAGGAAAACAAAACGTCAAATAAAATAAAATGGGAAAACATCAAATAAAATAAAACAGGAAAACAAAACAAACAAGACAAAACTTATTGCAGAACCTAGTCTCCTGACTACTGAGACTAGAAAGAACTGACACAACCTCTTAACCACTTAATGACATTTGTTTACAAACAAACTTATTAACTAACTAACAAACAACTAAAAATGAAATCAAATAATTTATATATATATATATATATATATATATATATATATATATATATATATATATATATATATATATATATATATATATATATATATATATATATATATATATATATATATATATATATATATATATTTTTTTTTTTTTTTTTTTTTTTTTTTATTACAAATAAAAAAAAATAAAAAATAAAATAAAATACTTCTGGAATCAAGAAGTGCTGAAAAGGGTGGTTATTGTCATGCTTTAATTCAGGTTATCGCCTAACTGCTGAGACTAAAGAAAACTGCGTAAAAACCACTTGTCAAAATATCAATCATTTTGGATCTGTCAGGAAGTATTGACATCTAATTGAATGATCATTGGATAAGCATTAACCTCCAAGGCTAAACCAGCCCCTGTGATGCATCACACGTCACAGGGTATTAACGTAATTCCATTATGATCTTCTGCTTGGCTATTGAGTTAAACCAAAACAAAATTATGTTTTAATTGAAGTCAAATGTAATAAAATGAAGAGCATGACGTTTTACATGACTCATAAACACACAGCATGCTTGCAGCCCTACATAGCAAAATCTGATACATGACGTCTCCGGCTGTTTTCTAGAACATGCAGCTGTGCATCATGAGAGAGAAAAAATATATATAAAAACGTATCTGTAAAAAAGGTTTTTGCTGGAATATTTCTCCCCGTGCAAGAGTAATAGGCAGTAAATCACAGCTTGGATTTTCAGGAGACTTTGATTCCGCAGGAAGGAAGCCAACAGTCTCTCACTGAGATTGTGAACACTTCATTGTCCCCTGACATGTGTTCTACATACTCAGCAACTTGGATCAGTTCTTAGGACTCTGATTCAAGCAAGAGACAATTCACAATTGATAGAGTGAATGTCATGGTCTCAGCTTATTCTTTTTCCTGGTTGCTGTAGTGCATGGAAATCTGAATCCTAATAAAATGCATTTTTTATGTTTTACATCACCGCCACAACAGAAATTAGGCATGGTGAGTAGATCAACGACCAACAATGCAAGCAATGTTAACATGCAGGCACTTACAAGACAGCCACAAAATAGAGAGTTTCTTCCAGTGACTTTTTTTCCTTTCGGTAGGTAGATATTTTTTTTTTATTTTTTTTTTCACAGACCAATAACATCTGATTTTTTTTTTAGGTTATGTGACAAATAAATTGCATAAAACCGTCTCTATTTACCCATTTCAAAACTTGCTAGCTATCATGTTCTGTTAAGAAAAGCAACTATTTTAAGAAAATCTGAGCCTGCATATACATCAGGAAGTCTGCTCGAGCACTTGTCTGCCTTCTCTTCCTCTAAACCCCATCTTCCATCACCCTCTCAGAGCAAAGTCTACACAATGAAAAGCGGAGGGCTGTGTGACCAAAAAGGTGCTAGCTTTGAGGAAGTCACATAATGGAAGTAGCAGATATCCATCAACACTTGGATTGTTTTGGGGAGGATGTACAAACTTAAGTCAAAATACTGGATCCACTTTAAGTGCCGGTAAACAATTACCAGTGTTTATTGTGTGCCAAATTAGTTGCACAAGCTTGATTTGAGGAACAAAAGCATAGACATTTTCTGCACCAATATTTCACCAACAAAGTATTTTTGTCCGAAAACTGGAAAAACTAATTTTCCGTTTTTTCCTAAATAGTTTTGGAGGGCTGAGATGATTGTATATGGATATTTTTATTATAAAAACGCATCGCTTTGCTTAATAAGGCCTTTATTAACCCCTGGAGCTATATGGATTACTTTTAAGATGGATGGATGTGCTTTTTAGGACTTCAAAATATCAGTTACTATTCACTCCCATTATAAAGCTTAGAAGAGCCAGGATATATTTGTAATATAACTCTGATTGTGTTTGA
Organism: Chanodichthys erythropterus; assembly: GCF_024489055.1. Lineage (NCBI taxonomy): Eukaryota > Metazoa > Chordata > Actinopteri > Cypriniformes > Xenocyprididae > Chanodichthys > Chanodichthys erythropterus. The sequence continues at coordinate 29,521,635 of NC_090240.1, forward strand.
CTGAAAGAAGAAAGTCATATACACCTAGGATGGCTGGAGGGTGAGTAATTATGAGATTTTTTTTATTTTGGGTTAACTAACCCTTTAAGGCTTATCTGATGGCTTGCTTGACTGATTCAGTGTTTTTTTTGGATAAGCTGCAACAAGTAAACTTCAGCAGTGAGGATGAAATTCACTGTTACCAAATAGTAGAGCAGAAATATGTCGAAAAACACTAGTTTAATTTATGAGCAGGGTTATTATAGTTAACTGAAACTATAAATTTTCATTACTTGAAATAAACATTAACTGAAATAAAACATAAAAAAAAGCTTAAACTTATTTCACTTAAGTTGCTAAAGCTTAAAAACTATAGATATTTTTAGAAAAGACAAAAACATGCAACTAATTTACTAAAACTTTATAGCGCCTACATTTTTATTCAAATATAAAAAAAATAATTCAAAATATTAACAAAACCTTTAATAGTATATCAATGACACTAAAAATAACACTGAACTGGATAATACGACACCCTAAACTACGGAAGAGGATTAGGGCCAAGAAATAATAAAAAAATAAAACCATCTCAAGATTAAAGTTGTTAAATTTCGAGAAAAAAACTCTAAAAAGTCTAAATAAAATGTTAAGAATAAACTCGTTAAATTTAGAGAAAAAGGTCAAGATTATTCTCAACATTTTAACTCATTAAATTTCGAGAAAAAAGTCAAGATAAAATGTTGAGAATAAAGTCAGTAAATTACGAGAAAAAAAGTAGTTAAATTACGAGAACAAATTCGTTAAATTATGAGAAAAATTTCGTTAAACCGAGAAAAAAGTCGAGATAAAATGTTGAGAATAAAATCATTAAATTATGAGAAAAAAGTTGTTAAATTACGAGAACAAACTCGTTAAATTACAAGAATAAATTCGTTAATTTAATTACTTTATTATCAACATTTTATCTCAACTTTTTTCTTGAAATTTAACGAGTTTTTTCTCGTAATTTAACAACTTTAATCTCAAGATGGTTTATTTTTTTATTATTGCTTGGCCCTAATCCTCTTCCATACTAAACAGTTATCGGAGTTTACCCAAATTTAATTCCCAAACGTTATCTTTGGTTTTCAGCTAAATAAAGACTTAAATTTGAATTTCACTAAAAATTCAATTTGGTGCATCACTAATTTAGTCACGATACATCTTTTAGTGAACGTCCACATCACATGTATAATATTGTTAAAAATTCAAATAAACGGAGCACAGTAACTGGTTAGTGAGACTTACCCTGTCTATCGAACTCTATGCTGCTGCATTGTGATTGGCTGAGGCTCCATGGACAGTAGAAGACTGATCCTCCTTCTCTGATGTTGGGCTGACTGGTGTTGGCTTTGGGTGCTCCAACTATAATACTCACACTGTTCAAGGAGAAAAAAAGATGAAGGAAGATGTTAGCATACTAATAAGACTATGAGGAATATTTATAAGAGAGCAGGAAGTACAACAGTGTTCCAATTCACAAAAAGTCTACGGGAAACATTAAAAGGTTTGGATTTGAACATCAGAGCTGTAAAGAAACAATCCTTCTATGTTGAAGAAGAAAGATGAAAACATCAGTGTTGAGAAGTAGCATGTTTAAGCTACAGTCAAACTGAAAAAGTCACACTATTATACACTACTAAAAATGTAGTTATATTAGTAGAAATGTTACTTTTAGTTAGTTTAGTTTCCCTAGAATTCAAAAACAGCTGTTACTCTCATTTTCAGATTTTATAAAGATTAAAATATAGTAAAAACAACAATTTATGATCTTTGAGGAAATGGACTGTCTCAATCTACCATAGAGAAAGAAATTATGTAACAGAGTGGCCATGTGCAATGGTTAATAACTTGGTTGGCGACATGTGACCACCAACACACAACCACACACACCAGTCCCACTGGGTAATAAGTCAATGAGAAAACAAGAGCCGAGCCTGCTGAAGTCGAGTTAGCGCAGCTTCTACAGCTGTTGTTCCCCCTGGGTTATTATAAATACACCGGTTACAAATATTTGAACATACAGACAAACACAGCCACACGTTTAGAAGAATGTTCTCAAATCAATGCACATGTTAAATCTTCACAAACCAAACAAACTTCTCAACAGAGAGGAATAAACAATTGTAGTTGGACAGGATGAGAAGAAGGAACAGCTGTTTAAAACTGCATTTTTACATTCTCTGATGAAAATGTGAGTGTCAGGGCATTGCTTTGCGGTTTCTAAGGCCTTGTTTACACCTGGTATTAAGATGAATTTTGGTATAAAACATTTTGAGCTTGTCCACTTTCGACCACTTCCAGAGGTGGCGGAAAAACGCATTTGACCGGATTGCTTCCATAGAGTAGATGCTCATGTGGTCGAATGTGTTCGAACAGCCACAAAAAACCGCCTACTGACTTGATCCGTAAACATTATGAGAAGCGCATTAGCCAGGCGGGATTTAAACTTTGTAAAGACCCAACTTTGATTTGAAGATGAAAAATGTACCAATCACAATGTTCTCTAACCATTCGTGATTTCTAACACACACTCACAGAGTTTGGCGCAGTCTTGAGGCTATCAGAGCAGAAATGAAAGCTGATTATGTTTTTCCGTTGTCTCCTTTCACGTTCATATGTAAATTGTGCATGCTTATTTTGTCCATTAGATCGAGAGATCTGAAAAAACATTTATCAGCCCATATACCCTCTCCTTGAAGAAATCCGGACAGAAGTGGTCAAAATGGACAAAAGAGACACCAGGTGTAAATGGGAATGTGTGTCCCTCGTCTACTTGAGATCCGATCGACCAAACGCATCTTAATACCATGTTAAACAGGGCCTAAGGTGTTCTGATTGGTCTTTAGCATGTTGTCATGTGGTTGCTAGGGTGTTCTGGGTGGCAACAAGGTGGTTTCTTTACATGCTTAAGTCAAAACAGTCTGTATGATATTCTGGTCTCTAAATATGACTAGATTCCCTCTTTTTATGTACACTACAGTTTAGGTCAGTAAGAACTTTTTTGAAAACAAAATTAATACTTTTATTAAGCAAGGACGCATTAAATTCATCAAAAGGCGACAGTAAAGAAATTTATAATGTTTCAAATGTTAAATGAATGCTGTCTATTTAAAGAAACCAGGAAAAAATGTATCACATTTCCACAAAAAATATTAAGCAGCAGCACTGTTTTCAACATCTGCATATTAGAATGATTTCTGAAGGATCATGTGACACTGAAGAATTGAGTAATGACGGTTTGCCATCATAGGAATAAACTACATTTCAAAATAGAAAACATTAATTTTAAACTGTAATAAAATTTCATAATAGTACTATTTTTACAGTATTTTTGATTTTAAAAAAAATGCAGTCTTGGTGAGCATTTCAAAAAAAAAAAAAAAAAAAAAAAAAAAAACACTTTTAAACGTAAATCTATGGGATATAAATCACCACACTGCAAGAATGATATTTTAGAAAGGTAATAACACATGGCATCTTGAGATTTGACATTTAAAACAAGCTCTCTGAAAAGTACCCAACAGTTAGACAGCCACTCCCACAGTCCCTGCTCTTCTAATCTGTGTCTAATTTTCCAAGAGCCAGCATGGATTGGTGCAGTGCCGCCATGACCTCATTGTCTGTAAACTTACTATCATCTTTCCTGTCATTAAGGCCAGTCCATTGAGAGATGGGGGGATGGGGGTGTGGAGGTGTTTGTGAGAGGGCACTGAGGGCATCTCCAGGGGGGGTTAAGGTACAGGAAGAGAACACCCTTTCCTGCCCCCTGGGCTGGTCTCAGTGACGCGTAACAGAGGACTTCCTTACAAAGGCAGCATTCAGCAAACCCTCCGGTCAGCCATAGAGACTCAAGCCCACTTTAGATGGACTGCCGAGATAGAGTTCTATAGGTAGGACCAGATGACCATTTAGGTCAAAAACAGCAGAGCAAACAGGAGACAGACAGTTGACCGCATCCTAAATGAGAGGGCTGGATTTTATCAGCTGTTATTTACAAAAAAAAAAAAAAAAAAACACAATGTGTCTGGAATCTAAGAGTTGAACAAAGTTGAGCACATCATCAACAAGGTCTATAGCTTCAAGGCTATCCTGTAGTATGGAAATACTTGACATTTTGTAGCTATTAAAAGGATTAATTCACTTTAAAATGAAAATTTACTCACCCTCAAGCCATCCTAGGTGCATTTGTGTAAGAAAAATATCTATATTTAAACAAGTTATAAAGTAAAATATCAAGCTTCCGCCAGACCTCCTTCCATATTCACCTTACGACAAAAGCATAACTGAAGTCGCATCAGTTACACTTTTTTCAAGAGGCGTTACGCTTTCTTTGTAAGTTGAATACGGAAGGCGATCTGGCAGAAGCTAGATATTTTACTTCATAATTGTTAAATATGTTTAAGGCCTTTATTAACCCCCCGGAGTCGTGTGGAGTACGTTTATGATGGATGGATGGACTTTCTTGAGCTTCAAACTCATTGTTTCCCATTCACTGCCATTATAAAGCTTCGACGCATCAGGATATTTATTAATATACCTCTGATTGTGTTCATCAGAAAGAAGAAAGCCATGTACACCTTGGATGGCTTGATGGTGAGTAAAGCTTGGAGGTAATTTTAATTTTAAAGAACTAATCTTTTAATTTTAAATTTAAAAAATTGCATTAAAACTGTAGCAATGGGGGCACCCTATTAAAAAAAAAAAAAAAAAATAGTAAAAATTATTTTCGTTAAGTGAAATAAAATTGGAAAAAAAAATTTAACTTAAACCTATTTATTTCAATTACTTGCCAAGTTTAAGTTGAACTACAAAAAAAAACTGAAATAACAAAAAAAAAACTAAAAAACTAAAACTGAAAAAAATTCATTAAAAAAAAAAAAATAATAATAATAAAAATGACAAACATTACTAAGAAAACCCATTAATAAACCCTAAACTAAAATTAAAATGAAAACCGTTAATATAAAAATAAAAACTAATTCAAAATATTTGGAAATTGACCAATTGTTTTTTATCTCTTCTATTTTTAAGTCATGCAACATATTTTCTTGTACAATGAGAATAAAATAATTGAATTTAATTGAATAATTTATTAGGACGGTTTCCAAATTCTGCACTGAGAGGAATGCCAGACAAAAAGGAAAAGGCCTGAACAATTGGCTGGCAGATAAAAAGGCAGGACATTAAATGTGGAAAAGTTTGTTAGGGTCACCAGATTTCAAGGCCACTACAAGTGGAGCACAAACACACACACACAAAGCAGACACTCCATTTGTTTTTATAAAGGGGGAACCAAAACAAAGCCCTCTTCCGGCTTGGAGAGAGTATCCAGTTTTTCCACCATATGCGTGTATGGACAGAGGGAGTGTCCCAGAGGTGTTACAGAACCCCAGTTGAGGTGTAATGTCAATCCCAGATTCCCACGATGGCTTTCTCCTGGGAATTTAAAATGAAATGGGACATCCTACTCTATATCTCGTCGATAATACCTCAGGGATGTCTGAAACTAAAGGGTGAACTGAACAGGCTGGTCCACCTCATTTGAACCCCAGTACACTACGAATGAACTCGAGTGCACTAGTCTGATGAAATGTTATGTTGCTATGATGCATGTGAAAGGCGTCTAACAGCTGCAAATTCACTAAGTTTCTCAAGCACTTTCACTCTTCTCCTCGAGTTCTTGGAATGCTGTACACTTACACTACCGCTTTGGCTGACTGCGCACAAGTGTACAGTTACAGCACAGCTACAAGCGCTGCACATTTGTTATGATAAATTACACAAATTCACTCTCATTATGGTTGAGTTTTATCTTGAATGCTGTTGGTACTTTCCAAGCAATGCAAAACCAAGATAATGTTTTAAATTTTCATTCTTATTCAAAAATTACACACAACAAGGTTTGCTGTTTAAGCATGATAGAATAAGTAACTGCATTCATTTGCAAGACAAAAAGCTATGTTCGGTACATTAACACCTAAAAGTACATTAAAATGTGCCACTTTATTTGATGTCAAATTAATTAGAATATACAAAACCCACTTCAAACATATATAACGGGAATTTTAGAAACACAAAATTGCTTTCATCAACAAGTGGAAATAACGGTCTTCCGCCTAACACTCAAGCTAATGTAGCCTAAACCGTACCATTTTGATAATGATCTGAAAGAACTGTAAATAAGAAACAATTAGCATGTAATGGGGGTTTATCTTACGGGGGATCTCATCTCTCCTAAATGTCCTTCTTTTCTAAACTGAATGCTTAAATGTTGGGCTAACATTAGCATAATGATAAGAGCCAGTTTGCTCTTGGCTTAGATGCTAGATTTTTGTAATGGCTCCACATAAAATGAAAAAGACTTCAGGAGGCCTTCCAGCAACGGGATTGCCAAAGTGAAGCTCACTTTAATTAAAACAATCTGGCCTTGTAAGAGAACAACAGAATGTTGTTTCAATCCAGTTATATGGAGAACAAATTTGGCTTTAACCGTTATTAGCATCTGTAAGTAGTTGGTGATCACAATTATTAGGTCATTGTCTTTGGAGACTTTGGTCTTAAAGGGATAGTTCAGCCAAAGCTGACAATTCTGTCAACATTTACTCACACTCTTGACATTTCAAACCTGTATGACTCTCTTCTATTTTGATTTTGTCCATCACAAAAGAAATGGGGCCTGATTTTGTTTTGGACCCATTTCACTTTCAGTTGGACAAAAACCAGCTGAAAAATTCTACAAAATAACTTTTTTTTAATAGTCATTTCAGAAGTGAAGCACCAAAGAATCATTCTCAATAATGCCAGGAACATGTCTAAAGTAAATCTAAAGTTTGATTTCACATTGATTTTAAGGAGGAAAAACAACATTAACAACCTTTGTGGTATCTCTAAAAGAGACAACCACTGACTCGAACCAAGACGCAAACATCATTCTTAGTGTGGCTCTAATTAAACTAAATGAGTTAGTCTGAAAATCAGGCTTGAATATGTTACCACTAAAATGCTAAGCTTGCTAGATACTAACCACTGAGGCAAAGTACGTCTTAACCGTTAACCCATCTCTTCTGAGGTTTGGTAATCAGACTAGAATTAAGGCTATAAAAATGAATTGGTGTGCCACATATGTCATCTACTTAAGTTGTGGCAAGAAAATATTGGGTTAAAGACGCTGATAGCGCAAAACTAATGGCACTAATGGTTAGAGGCCATTAGATGGCAAATGCCTTAATTTCCACCTTCTTCTGCTTAAAACATTCTTCCACCCATTCCACACTTCATTATCGTCCAGCTGTTTAGCTTATGTCACTGGAATGCTGTTATAAAAGCTTAAGCTTGCCAAGAAACCACACTGGTTGCTAATGAAGGTGCAAGAAAAATCACAATCAGACAAAACACACAAACCCACCATCTGTCACCATTACATGGCATCGTGAAAGGCACTGAAATCTGCATGTGGTAAAAGTAGGGTTGCAAAGTTTCCAGAAACTCACAGGAATTTTTGGAAACTTTCCATGATTTTTGGGAAATTTTCGGAAACTTCTGGAAAGTTTCTGGAAATTTACCATTAAAAATATTATATTATATTATATTATATTATATTATATTATATTATATTATATTATATATTATATTATATTATATTATATTATATTATATTATATTATATTATATTATATTATATTATATTATATATTATATATTATATTATATTATATATTATATTATATTAATATATCCAGAAACAGGGATTTTTCTGGGAAGTTAGCTTTATACACTACATTAGGACTTACTTGTACGCTACCGCTCAAAAGTTTGGGGTCAGTACAATTTTTTAAAGAAATTTATAAATAAATTTAAAAAAAACTTACTCAGCAAGGATGCATTGAATTTATCAAAAGTAACAGTAAAGCCTTTTTTTTTATATAAAACATGTATTTTAAATAAATGCTGTTCTTTTGAACATTCTTTTCACCAAAAACACAAAAATATTGAGCAGCAAAACTGTTTAACATTGATAATAAGAAATGTTTCTTGAGCAGCAAATCAGCATATTAGAAAGATTTCTGAAGGATCATGTGACACTGAAGAATGAAGTAATGATGCTGAAAATTCAGCTTTGCCATCACAGAAATAAATACAATTTTAAAATATTTCAAAATACTTTACTTCCAATTTAATAATATTTCACAATATTACCATTTTTATTTTTGTATTTTATTCAAATAAATGTAGCCTTGGTGAACTTAAGAGTTCACTCAAAAACATTTTTTAAAAAATCGTATCGACCCCAAACTTAAACAGTAATGTATTTCCTAACTTCATCAAAAAAACAAAATAAATCAAGCTAACAGCAATTCAATATGTGTGCCAAGAACAATTCATTACCATCAGTCGCTTCTGTAAGTATCTTTAATTATTTGTGATTATCCCAGTTTTCCCATGCCAAACAGACGCGTATTAACTGATTGCAATTTGTGGCCTTAGAAACATTTCTGAAAATCTATGCAAACAAAGTCGAACAATTATCCAGCTATTCAGAGGGAAGCAGAATTTGAATGTTGTTATTAGCAAAAAAACGGTCACAGTGATAGCACACCACGTCCTCACAGAAGATGTGGAATGGATCCAAAACAAAGCATACATGGTTGCAACTCTTCGCCATCAAGAGAAATGCAATGACCTCAATGAACTAACATTCTCAAAATCAAAGAAAGCCAAAGAGAAATTCAAGCTCTGGACGGTTCGTTTTTGGGTGTTTTCCTTTGCGCGACGCCAGTGAGCTTTTTACTCGGATGCCAGCCTGTCTCTGCATCGTTAAGCAGCTAAGCGGTTGCGATGGAAGCAGCTAATAACGAGACGGATAAAAGTGGGCCGAAGAAGCTCTGTCTGTGGCCCCTCGTCTGCTCGGTAGACCTGATCCACACGTGCTCTGTTCTGCTGTCTGGGAGCTGCGGCCCACAGATGATGAGCAAAGCAGTGACCACTGGGTCAGCTGGCACTGGGGGACGACAGCTCACTCACACAGCTGGCGCGCCAAGAGCCCTGAGGAGAACTGCATAGTAATGGAGGAAGCTGTCACTAAATCCCATATTAGTACAAAAATGAAATCTTGCATGATATAATGCAAGAAAATGAAACGCACTCAGACCGTTGATGTAAATGAAAACAATTAACTGATTTATTCAAAATTTGAATCTTTCAAAATGCGACAACCATCTACAGTTCCAACAGTAACTTGTAAAAAAAAAAAAAAAAAAGTGCACTCGTGCGAGGTCTGCTGCGGTGTTTGTGCTGGTCTGGAATAACCGTTAAATCTGCACACATGCCCTCTCGACTGTTGATCTGATAAACGCCCCCACCCCGTTTTACACAGGCAGATTTTAAATGTCACCACAAAAACATTTCCTCCCAAAGGATATGGTTCAAATTAACATCATACACCAGGTGCTGAGAGGTCAGCCAGATATAGAGCATTTGGCTTGACTCGCAAAGAGCCAGCTCTGCATTACCTGCTATGCTAATTAATGTACTAACTGTGAAACCAGAGGGAAGTTAAAGTGGAAACAAGAACAACAACCTAAAAGGAGTATTTTAAAGAGGTGAAAAGTGAGTGTTGTGCTAACTTTCTTTGATGCATCTTTATTTATGTCTAACACCTCAAAGCCACTTTAAAATTATGCTTAAATTAATGGTATTTAATTTGACAAATAATAGTTTGACAAAAAATCATATACACTCACGAGATGAAGAATTGTCATATCAACTACCCAACAAAAACATGTTTTCCGCCCTTATGGCGGCAGCCATGTTGAGATTTGTGGAATAAATGGATTACAGTATTTTTACAAATATGGCTTTCAGCAATGACATTTGTAAACAAAAACATTACATTTGCATTTTATAATGCATCCACATGACTAGGTGTAAAGTCTGAAACTACGGTTGTATCCACTAGAGAAATGTAAACTTAGCGCAAATCAGACCATGGCTACATAAAGTATGTTCTATTATAGTACGAATGCATGTAGTTTGAATATATCTGGATGGCGGACGTACTACATTCTCCATGTTATCATTGTCATGTGACCTACAGTGTCAGTTGTGTTGCTTTACTGCCATTCACAAATCCCCTCATAGGAATGTAAAGTTTCCAAGGGCATCACTTTAGAATCTCTGCGAAAGAGGCAAGTCATCCAGGTACTTTTTGTCTACCGTTTCATGAATATGGTTGGTGAAATCAAACATACTCTTTTCACATGTTTTTCACCTACAATATAATAGGGAAGTATGCAATTTTGAGCAGGTATATGATGTCCCCATATTAACAATGGACAAAATTGCTCACTTTAAAGAGCGAACTACACCTCTTTTAGGACAAAACAGTCTGGAAAAGACATCTAAGAAAGCACAAGCCATGTCATTCAACAGCAAGCCACATTTTCATACGTGACACGACAACATTTAAAGCGCCCCATGACATTTACATAAACACAGAGTGTGGTTTTACCTCTTAAATCTCTTGATACCAAATTGTAACCCCAGCCCCCAAAGAGCTATAATTCACACATTCGCAGAGACCAAAAACATCCCAAAGTGAGTTGCAACTGTTGGCCGTCGACACCTCCAAGAGAGCTTTCTCAGCATGGAGTCCCATCTTCACACTTGAAAAGAGTAAACGGGGCCATCAGGCGCAAACAATTAGCATCAATCGCTCACCTTTGCATGCAATGCCTTACGTCCTTTGTTTGTAATCCTGCAGGCAATAAACAGGCCATCTAAATGCAGGCTGATTGGACATTCATTGTCGTTGCCAGCCCAGCAGGGGCCTGGTAAACCAGAACAGAAGAGATCAAGGTGATAATGATCGACCCAAAATGTACATCAGGAACAATGGAGATCTGCAGTACTCCAGACATCAACCCCAGACAATTGTGGAGCCCAAGGGCTAAATCTCTGCAAAGCTGACTGGGAGGTTTGTTCTACCGTGATCGAACACATGCCTGTTTTTCCACCAGGGCACACGTACACCCTTGCATACAAGAGCCTATTATGCAAGTCTGCCAGGTCCAACTAGGTCATAAAAAGCAGACAACTTGTCAATGGTAAAGACAACCTAACCCACAGTTCCAATCAGCTAAGGTTGCACCCATTAACCTGCAAAATGGAGGACTATAATTGTACAACAGGCCAATCTGATTGACATCACCATCAGAGCCAAATGTCATGAAGCCAAGAACTAAACAAGGTTTTATCATGAAGCAAAAGAGCCAAAAACATGAATAAATAAATAAATAGAGATTTAAGTCACATGGAAAAGTTTTGCTACTGAAAACAGCAAACCTTTCAACCAATGCACAAAGGCCTCTATTGTACCGACTCCATGGAAAACACTAGTCGTTGTAGAGAGAACCTGGGTGAAGAATAGCTTGGCAGCCAACATACACACACCCATCTCCAGCTGGATGCAAGACTATGGACAACAGACGGCCTAATTCAAGGAGGAAGAGTAGAAATGATAAATAGCAAATGAAACCCTGGTAGAGCTAAAGTTGGTCTCTGTATTTAGCAAAAGCAAACTGAGCTCAAGGTCTGAAATAAATATTGATCTAGCAATGACCTTCTTAGAGAGGGTAAACTTTGTGAGAATGATGACCACAGCTGAGGATGACCTACTGTACACTATATCAGGGCCAAACCATCTAGGACACAATTCCAACATGCCATTCTATATAAACACAAGACTAGTGACAGATTCATAAATTTAACTTTAATTTCGTTCTTATTTTTTAACTAAAAATAAGTGTATTCTCCAAAATACTACTTAAGAATGTTCTTATCTTTCTCCTTAAACTTGGTCTTAAGACAAAACTTTCAAATTCTTAAAAGGAATGTTCTTAAAAGCATCGTAAATAACTTCTTAAAGTTCAGATAACCTCCAACTCGTCTTAAATCCACAAAGGTAATATGTTTAATGGGTTTATTGGGTTGTTTCAAATATTAAGCTTTGCAGCATAACAATAGCGACATATAAAACGTATTACTACTACAAAATTAAAGATTGTGAGGTGATTGCTTCTTACTTGCTACTCTTTTTTCCTTTAAATAGAGCTATTTGGGCTTTAGGCTACTTGAAGGTTAATAGATGGACAAACTGTTACAATATGCCTGTGTATAGTTTTGAATTTATTGTATTAGAGAAGGCAACCTCACAAATAAGATGGTATACAATCAGAAAACAGCTAAACAAACTTTTCAAGAACAGCACTTTGGAATATTCTTTATCTTAAGTACTTTCTTGCTTTTTTTCTTAAGAAGATTTTTGTGAATCCAGCTGTAGGAGGTCATTATTAGAAGTGCCTATGGGTTTGATAGCCAACGTAACTTGGTAAACCTCAACTCTGTGAATCTTCTGGTAATAAAATACACGGAGGCAGGTGAGAAAGTTTTTTTTATGTTTTTACAGTAATATTCCTGCCATTGTGGCTGTAAATGTGTTGCCTTTGGCCACCAATGCAGACAGTCCAGCTCCTCAGATTCAACCACAAGCTTCAAATGTTCGCCAACAATCATCAAACACCAAAAACATATTTTTGAACATCATAAACACAAAAGGAATTCATGCATAGTAACACATTATTCTTTGAAAACAACACTCATCATCTGGAGCCACGCAAATCCCAGCAAGAGCAAAGATGCTGGTATTCGGTTTCTATTGTTTCTGCAATCCAAACACTTCAAATAAAGCTATTTAGTTTTCTGACATTCAACCCTACATTCAGACCCTGACCTTTCCCCTTTCACAATACAGAGGATCATCTTCTTATCCAAAGGTAAAGAATACAGAGACTTAGGAATGTAACTTCACTGACACAGACTAACTGTTGGATCGCTGATGAGAACATACAAGGAGATACTTACTGCAATAAGACATTTCAATTCAGCTCAATTTAAGTGAACAAGTGTGACTTTATGTTCCAGCCACAATTTTTCAGGACAAATTAGGTTTATATACCAGAGCATCCGGAGGAGGCCCCTACATAGGAACTGTGCTGTTCTTCTCTCAACGTTCAAGAATCATAAATTTCTCTTCCATGTATACAGCTGTAAAGCCCCCTGACACCAAGATTGTGAACCCTGTCCTCAGGCAGTTCTCTGTGGTGGTCTGCACACTAGCTAATTCTATTAATGCGTGCCAAGGAGTGCAATTCTCCTCAGACCTACATGCTCCTTTGAGGCCAGACTCTCAGGGAGTCTGTGGATGAGGCTAGGAATTAATGTTTTGTCAAAAAGGAAGATACAGAGAGCAAGAGAATGAGAGAAAACATGCAGGACAAAGAGTTTATCCCTCACACCAGAACAAGCCAGTCTTCAGACAGCGGGCTGCCGCTGTATAAATGAAAAAAATATTCAGTCACTAAATGAAGTTTGGAAGACAAGCTTTTTTTGTCCCACCTTTGACTAAGATTTTACTGAAATATACATAAATCAAACCACTTCTTTATGAAACCCACAATAATATACAGGCACTCCAGAACTGTGTTTCCCAAAAGCATTGTAAGCCTAAATAGATTGTAGAAATCATGCATTGGCACCAATCTACTTAGGCTTACAATGCTTTTGGGAAATGCAGTCCAGACCTGTTTCTAATGAGGTTTTCCATAAAGGACACGTTCTTATGTTCACAACTAGCTGGAAGAAAAAATTGATTGAATCATGGGTCAAAGATGATAGCCTACATGTTTACATACACTAACATTTAAAGGGGTGGTTGATTATGATTTAACTTTTTTTAACTTTAGCTAGTGTGTAATGTTGCTGTTTGAGCATAAACAATGTCTGCAAAGTTACGACGCTCAAAGTTCAATGCAAGGGAGATATTTTCTTTCAAAGAATTCTCTGTTTAAGGACTACAACAAATGGCTAGTAGGGACTACAACGAGCTTCGTCCCGTGTTATTGACATCACTAACCCTAAAATTACATAATTACATAAACCCTGCCCCCCAAAACACAAAGGGGGCGAGGCCATGTTGGGCTGCTTTACAGAAGAGGAACAGTTGTTGTAGTAGAGTGTTGTTACCATGCCATCATTTTATGCTGGACTGTTTCACAAACAAGGGTCAATTCAATGCTGGATTTGCATAAAAGATTAACATGACGGCACATGCTAGTCGATGAGTTGAATCAACTCCACAGCAGCTACATAAATTTATCCACTAACCATTCAGAAATGTCCAGTTGCATTCTAAAAGTTGTAACTTCTTCCTGAGTCTCTCCATCAGTGTCGACTCCGGTTTGAACAATGTAAGGCTGAACAACGTTACTGACAATCGTCATTTTGGCTGCGTGAGATTCTCCAGCTTTGTTGTTGTTGTTGAGCAACTGAAGCATGAGCTGTTAAAGCTCCGCCCTCTTCTGGAAAGCGTCCAGGAGCAGCAGCTCATTTGCATTTAAAGGGACACACACAAAAACTGTGTGTTTTTGCTCACACCCAAATAGGGGCAAATTTGACAAGCTATAATAAATGATCTGTGGGATATTTTGAGCTGAAACTTCAGACACATTCTGGGAACACCAGAGACTTATATTACATCATGTAAAAGGGGCATTATAGGTGCCCTTTAAAAAAAATGAACTAAATAAATGCACAGCCATTCAATAGGATAACTTGTGTAAATTCAACAAATATACCAATTACCTCAAATGGAATGCAATAAAATAATTTTTACAGCATAGATGATCTGAAGACTTGTAGTCATGAATTTGGGGAATTTGTTACAAAAGATGAGTTTTGATGGCAATAGTGCTTTAAAGGGGTTATTAAATAATATGACTCCCTTATTATTATTAATTATCACCCTCTTTAAAGTATCTCTGGTAAAAATTTAAGCTATATATATATTATATATATATATATATATATATATATATATATATATATATATATATATATATATATATATATATATATTTGACAGTTAGTCAATTTCAATACCTCATAGACAGCTAATGGGCAGGATGGCAGACTAGTCTATCACATACAGCATCGGAAAACTAAGAATTACACATTCTATCAAATGCCTGGGAAGAAAACTCTTGATATTGTGCATTCTTTCACCCCTTCACTCAGCCACTACTTTGAGGCCCATCCATCCTCCTCCACGACGACATCTCTGGAGTGAAAAGTTCAGATGAAGTCATTGCTGTGAGAGCTGCCTCTTGCCATGACTTCACAGTTCATAAGAAGGAAGCCAAGATACTGTGTAGGAGTGGGGGGCGTACAGTCTAGAGTATTAGACTGGAAGTACAGGGTGAGGAGTTTAAATATCGCTCCGAATTACATCATCAGAAATCCAGAATGGAGAAACACACGCTTATAGGTGCACAGACACTCCTCTGACTCATTCAACCATGCGTCATGCTCCAAATCATCCGCTGCTTCTGAAATTCATCTATGCCAGATACCCTACGGCAGAAAGCTGGAGGGTCTGCTTTAGAGAAGGTGAGCAATGAAAGAGAATAAGAGACTAAAGTGAGAGGAAAAGAAAGGTCTGCCTGAAAAAAACACCCCCAAGAAACCAGAGCCAGCATGAGCCAGCTCTGACTAAAGCCCCTCTACAGCTGTGCACGGCCAGACACAGTCCAGCAGACAAACACAGATGGAGATGGCTGATTGTGGCGTGTTCTAGTCAGGGCATGCGTGAGTTGATTATTACTGCAATCATACCTCAGAACATTGCCGCACAGCTGTCTACAGCTTGAGAAGAGAGTAATGCAGCCAAAGGGCAGGGAAACCCAGCAGATCAGCAGTGTGATTGAATGGCATGCCTCACACTCAGTGATTTCCCCTTGGATTTATCACCTCATATGGCTACAAAGATCATATCTATGGGTTGAAGGTGATCATGTGGTCTTTCAGTCTCTGCTAGATTACATTTACGATTACTGCTGCTCCATTCAACAAAATTCTCCATTCAAAGTTGTGCCAAAGGCCGACTGCCAGTATTTGGGGATACATATAAACACACCTTATGCCTCATATTGGCTTCTGGGGTAACATTACTAATCAGTAAGCACTTAAAGGGATGGTTTATCTAGAAATATTTTTTATAAATCTGTTATTTACTCATGGTGTTTCAACCCGGCTTTATTTCCTCTGTGGATAACAAATGAAGGAATTATGAAAATTGTTGGAGATTTTTTTGTCCATACACTGAAAGTTAATGGGGTTTGATGTTGTTTTGGACACCTTCAGCTTTCATCGTATAGACAAAAACAGTTAAAACATTCTTCAAAATATCTTATTTTGTGTTCCACCGAAGAAAAAAAGTCATACAGGTTTTCGCCAACATGAGTAAATTACAGAAATTTAATAAATATCCCTTGAACATAAAAGATCTCATCCAGAAACAGCCATTAAACTAATAAGCAAATCAGGATATTAGCTAAGCTTTACTTCAAATTTGTCTTTGAAACTCCAAAAGTGAGTTTTGTGACTTCTCTACATCACCAAAAAAAAAAAAAAAAAAAAAACACATAGCGGATGACTGCAAGACCCGGCAACAGATCAGAGATGTCTAACTTTTGGCTTTTTTCCTCTAAAGGTTACTCATAATCTAGCAAAGGTCATCTCTGAATGGTTGGAGATTCACATGTTAGATTATACAGAAGGTTTTAAGTGACCATAACATGTGCAATCAGGGATAATTATGGGGGGCAATCTTCATCCCGCTTGAGAAGAGCTGGTACCTTACTATGACTTCATCATATTAATAACCTCTAGTCAAGTCTGATAAATGGAAAAACCAGCAGTGATGCCACTGACAGAGATACATGCGTCGTCATCCGCTCACATATAAACGCAAACGCACTTCAGGCTTGCACTACACAAACACTAATCCACATTTTTAGGACCGTCGCTCCCCAACTGTGGTGATATGCTTTGATGTAAATGGCAGTGCACAGACTGGGTTGGGATTGTAAACAACAGTTGGGGGATACCCCTGGTTTCATTGCCCCCTGGACTGGAGAGTGTTAACACCGAGCTCTAGAAGACTGTAGTACACGATGAAAGGAAAAAGGGAAACACACTGAATCAATGAATGAACTAGGTTAAATTTAGGACAACGGCTTTCAACCTTTACAGACACAGACCACCAACCAAACTCTCAGCCAACCCAGGGACCACATGAGTATTTTTCTTCTTCTTAAGAACATTATAACATTACTATAACATATATACATTGGTTAGAAAGTTAGAAATCAATTAAATGTTACAAGTATCCATCTATGACCCTTTCTCTTTTCTATAGACCCCTGGAGTACATTCAGGGTTGGTTGTAAAACTTGGCTAAACTAGTCTCATCACACTGATAAATAAGACTGTACATTTCTTGGATATGAATGACAATAACCCTTCATACTATGGTATTGTACCTCATAATGTGGTAAAACACTCTATTCTGAGGCCACAAAGGTGTGTCACTACATTATAATTTCTAATTCTCAAAACACTTTAAGATAAAAGTGCATACAAGACAAAAAATACATACATTCAGGATATTCAGCAATATCAGGGTGGACAAAACACCTTATCAACAGTGATGTGCGGCATTTAAAGTTATTAAAGAGAATTTAAATGGTAGTAGATTTCGTATAATTAAACAGCTCAATGTTGGACAATGATGAGTGAACTTGGTCTCGTTGTAATTTTCTTTGAATGCACGCCAAGCCTCTTCATATTCAATGTAAAATCAAAGAAGGAAACCTACCTTGACTCAGTCATGTAAAAGTCCACCGAGTACCCGAAGTAACTACCGTTGGGTCCGTTATACACCGCTGGGTTCTCCACATCCAAGTTGAAGGCAACAGACAAAGGTAGAAGAATCAAGAGAGAAAGTCCCATTGGAGAGCAGCTCGGGTTGTGTGAAGACGCTGAAGTCTTTGAACGGTGCCTTCTGGAGCCCATTGTAATCGTTATGTCACAATCCACTTCTTTATTAAACTTCTTTCAGAACAAAATGGGGGCACTTGAAAAGAATCCTCCTGAAGATGTTGTCTTACGCAAATCTCATGCCTTAGTGAAGTGTCTCAGCTTGATCCTTATTTTTCCAAGCGCTCTGTTACGCGCCTCCGTCTATCTGTCCCCTTCTCTCCTTTCTGCGTCCTCCCTCAAGCTTAATTGAAGGGGTATTAGGAGGAGGTTCAGTTCTTCCACTCGTGACAAACTCCCATAGAGGTGGAGCTAAGAGCACAAAAGTGGGGAAATAGAGCGGTACAATATCGAGATAACTTCATTAATCAAATGAGGGAAAATACATTGCAAAAGCGGCAGGATAAAATGTAGGCTATAGGCTACAACATGGAGACCTTTTTTAAATTAAATGTATTTAAAATAGCTCATTCATGTTGCACTGTTCTATCTCAAGCTAAATTAAATAAAAATATAATTTATAGTCTACTGGGGAAAGAACTTGTCTTTTTAAATTTCATATCCTGAAAGGATGATATCATTATGATAGTTTATTTATATAGTTTTGTACAACAGTTTTTATTCACTTATTTATGTAGCCTTCCTTTTTTTATCAAGAATTATGAGAAAATGTCCACTAAATGAAATTAAATATTTTAAAATGAAATAAAATAAAAAAAATACTATAGCTTAAACAAGAAACAGAAAAATTGTTGACCTTTTCAGCAGTTTATCTGTCCACTTGAAGGACTCTTTGCATAGGTCAAAGATAGCTAAATTAATGATTAACACTTTAAACAATGAAAGAGCTGTTTTCAAAGTCCGTTATCCTCCAAAAACGATCTCCAAACTTGTTGCCTTCAACATGAACCTTCTCGGCATCGAGTTTATAGACGCTATGTTGATAAAGCCATCACAGAAGAATTTGAAGCAATACTAGAAATTCCGCATATTGGTATGAGTCTGTTTTAATTTGGAAAATTATGTTTATAGATACAAGCTTGTACACTGAGCAATCTCCATTTATAGATCTGACACCGTCAGGACACACGGAGCGGGGAAATTGCGCGCGCTGTAAAAAGCCACTCCACCGACTGGAATTAAGAATGTTGTTTTAGTTGATTCAGCTTCTGCCCAAGGGATTGAAATGGGGAGCCAAATTTGGCTGTGTGGCTACAGGGGAACTCGCCGTGAGAAGCTTTCTATTTGGGAAAGTAGGGTGTGAAGGGGGAGCTCACAGCTGTCGGACCACAGCCACACTACTTTCATACAATTTCTTCCTCTTGCTCAAACTCATGTTGCAACAAAATCTCAAGAAAATTGTTAATTTATTCGAACGATGCCCGATTCTTGAACGAATCTTCATTTTGAATCGGATAGCCTATTTCAAAGAGCCAGTTCGCAAAATGATTCTGAATGTTTCGTTCACGAGTGCGATGCTTGAGTCAACTCACTGAATCAATGAATCAATAATCTCTTTCGAACCTATCCGATAAAGCACGTAATCCGTATGAGTTATCAACACATGGCCTACGAAACAGATGGGGTTAAATAAATGACATTTTATTGAAACGTGAAAAGTTTTTTTTTTTTTTTTTTAATGTTTCATTAAAGAGTTACGTTCACCCAAAAATGAAAATAATGTCATTAATTACTCACCTTCATGTCGTTCTACACCCGTAAGGCCTTCATTCATCTTCGGAACACAAATGAAGATATTTTTTATTAAATCTGATGGCTCGGTGAGGCCTGTATTCAAAGCAACTACACTTCCTCTCTCAAGATCCATAAAGGTACTAAAACATATTTAAAACAGTTCATGTGAGTTCAGTGGTTCTACCTTAATATTATAAAGAGACGAGAATACTTTTTTGTCCGCCAAAAAAACAAAATAGCGACTTTTCAACAATATAGTGTTGGGCCGATTTCAAAACACTGCTTCGGAACTTTGCGAATCGAGTCAGTGACTCGGATCTCCTATCAAATGGCTAAACTGCTGAAATCATGTGACTTTGGTGCTCCGAATCACTGATTCGATTCGTAAAGCGTTCAAGCACCAGTTAGCAGGTAAGCAACAGTTATAGTTAATATTAAATATGTTACAAACGACCATTTTTGTGTTCAATTTACGCTTGTTATTGTAGTTAATTGGTGTTGCACAGTATATTATTATAAGTTTTGGTAGCGTCAAGCAAGTAAACTCACAATTCTTGTAGTTGTATTTCTTATGGGACTGGGCGGGGCCAGTTTCTGAACAACGTATAGGCGTGTTTACAAGTACATATTGGGTGGTTATATGTTAATTTGTAAGAAGCTATTTTTTCTGCTTGGTTTTAGTCTCTTTGGACTAGACAGGAGGTTTTGAATTCTGAAAGTTACTGTTTTCATGAAAGTTTTTCTCATGAAATGGCCCCTAAAGTTACACCACCTGTAATTTGGGTTTATTTTGTCCTGCCCTTTTTTCACACCTACTTGATTTTCTGTCACACACCCTATAAAACATGTTCAGATGCTGATGCAGAGTGATGCTTACATATACAAATACATATGTATCCTGCTGACACTACAAGGGTCAAAAGTTTGAGGATCTCAGAGAGACTTTAACATATACAGTTTAGAGAGAGATAAATGGTTACATGATCAGGCTGAGTCGGAACCTCCGCACCAGAAGGTTATCCTCCCTATTACCTGAGAGACTCTAAATTCTCGACACTAAATACATTATATCTGCTGTGCACCTGAACATCTGGCACCATGAAGAGAATGAACGGTGTACAATTCACAAATCACACCACAAATCAAAGCATCCAAAAGAAATGCAAAAGAAAAGTCTCATTGGTAATGTAAAGGAGTCATTTTAAATCCATGGCATGAGAGGCCTTTGTCCAGATCTGGTATAGCAAATGTTGAAGCTAGAATAACAGGAAAAGATTAGGTAATGGGGCTGGATATGGGTCAGCTTTTCTTTTCATGGGCTCTGCAAAGGGGTGTTATGTCTGTAGGATATTGCTTGGATGTTGTCATACATGAAGGGGCATTAACAAATGGTGGTGGTAGCCAAAAAATGTCTTGACTAATGGAGCTACATATGCAAGGTTGGTATGCTGCTTTTTTTCAAAGCCCTCCAGCATATGTAGCTATAGAGAACGCAAATAGGCTACTTTGAACATGTGATCTTTTTTTCACAGGGTTTGATGACTTAAAGGGATAGTTAACTCAAAAATGAACATTTTTGCAATCCACAATGCTTGCTTTCTTTCGTGGAACGCAAAATGAGTTATTTATAGTGGAATGTCCAAGCTCAATACAATGAAAATCAATAGTGACCACAGGCCAGTCTAGCAGGTTTTAAAGGGTTAGTTCATCCAAAAATGAAAATAATGTAATTTATTACTTACCCTCATGCCGTTCCACACCCGTAAGACCTTTATTAATCTTCAGAATGCAAATTAAGATATTTTAGTTGAAATCTGATGGCTCCGTGAGGCCTGCATAGGTAGCAATGACATTTCCTCTTTCAAGATCCATAAAGGTACTAAAAACATATTTAAATCAGTTCATGTGAGTACAGTGGTTCAATATTAATATTATAAAGCGCAGAGAAATATTTTTATAAACAAAATAACGACTTATATAGTGATGGCCGATTTCAAAACACTGCTTCAGGAAGCATCAGAGCGTTATGAATCAGCGTATCGAATCATGATTCGGATCGCGTGTCAAACCGGCAAACTCAGGGCAAACTGCTGAAATCATGTGACTTTAGCGCTCCGAACAGCTGAATCGATACGCTGATTCATTATGC
Source organism: Chanodichthys erythropterus (assembly GCF_024489055.1). Classification (NCBI taxonomy): domain Eukaryota; kingdom Metazoa; phylum Chordata; class Actinopteri; order Cypriniformes; family Xenocyprididae; genus Chanodichthys; species Chanodichthys erythropterus. The sequence goes on from NC_090240.1 coordinate 29,543,431, forward strand.
TCCGATGCTTCCTGAAGCAGTGTTTTGAAATCGGCCATCACTATATAAGTCATTATTTTGTTTTTTTTTGCGCACCAAAAGTATTCTTGTCGCTTTATAATATTAATATTGAACCACTGTACTCACATGAACTTATTTAAATATGTTTTTAGTACCTTTATGGATCTTGAGAAAGGAAATGTCATTACTCCCGAAGGCCTCACGGAACCATTGGATTTTAACTAAAATATCTTAATTTGTGTTCCGAAGATTAACAAAGGTCTTACGGGTGTGGAACGACCTTAGGGTGAGTAATAAATGACAGAATTTTCATTTTTCGGGTGAACTAACCCTTTAACACATCTAGCTTAAACTTAAATTTCAGTCTGTTCCTCACATAAAGGTATCATATGGCTTCAGAAGACTTTGAATATTGAATCGTATGATATGCTTTTTGTCATTTTTGGAGCTTGTCAACCCTTTGTCATGCATGTTTCGAAATAATGACAGAATTTCTTTTGTGTGAACTATGCCTCAATAAGTTTTCACCACTCCATGGGTATATTTAAAGAACGGGGAGTACAAGTATACAGAAAGTGATGGATCACTATTTGCTAGCTAAGTGACTTGTGGAAATTTGCTGTCCTTGGTTCTTCTGAGTCAAGAGTTTTGTCATGCATGACTCTAGAGTCTAGAGAACATTCGAGGCATCTTTGAGTTTAGACACTACAGGATGAGTCTTTCGTCTGTGTCTCACTAGATCACCTCTTGAGGTTTGTCACTCTACAGAAAAAAAGTACTTGTTATTTGACAGGACATCACACATACATTCTAAACTGAGTGCTGAATTGTAACTGTGAAAAAAAAAAAAAAAAAACTAAAGTTTCCAATGAAACATCATTAACATTTAGTTAAGATTTCTTGTGAGGTTTTAAACAGAAAAAGGACAAATTGATTTCACACTCCACTTCAAAAACGTATGTTCTCTGTAGTACTATTTTTTCAACGTGTCCCATAAATTCCGTGTATATTTTTTTTTAAACTAGGACAAATTTGTAGGTGGGGGACTTTCATACTTGCATTGTGACTTCATAAACGTTCCCATGGCAACCAATAGTGAGCACAACAAAAATAGTGTGAGTGGCGCATGCTGTACTCCAAACAGCTGAGGGGCTGTTTTAAGACAGAGCATATAAATATTATACTCATTTGCATTTGCATTTATGGATATATACACACAGGTGGTACATTCACATGGAACCAAAATTACATGTCGTTCATTTCAAGGCTTTCATGCATAACCGCTTGCAAGGTAACATAACATTGTGAAATTTAGTTTCATTTGTTGATCTTAGCATGTATGTTACATAAAATAGATTAAATATATGCAGGAATTTAATTTATGCAGGAATTTTCTAGGTTTAAAATAAATTAAGCATTATCATGCATGCTTTCAGTAACCACAGACCATAGTTTTGATTCATGTCTGACTGTTTTATTAAAGCACTTATTGCAATCTTCTGTACAAAAGTACAAAATGTGCTACGAAATGGTGGATGATGTCAAGTATTTTCTGTTATTGACAGCTTCCTCACAACTAGTATTAAACGCTGAACATTGCATAAATGTATCATTTGATTCTTTATTTTTTAGTAAGTTTTTAGGAAATTAAAGAACAAGGAAATGTGAAAAAGACCATGAATCCCTTGTGTTCAGATGTTTAAAACATCAAAAGTGAGAACAAGGAACTGAGACCCTTTCCTACCATACTCAATTAGTCTTATGTGGTAGTGATTTGATGTAAAAGCAAAAAAAAAAAAAGGCTGTTTCTTTGTTTTCTGAGAGAGTGAAGTTATGTTCACATTTGTGTTGGCAGAATGCCTTAATCTTTCAATCTCTTATCAGGATCTAAATGCACAATCAAGTGTGTTCTCTTTTTCCTTCTCCCTGTCTGTCACACAGTCCTTCACCTAACTTCAGAAAACTGATATGCATCACTCGGACAGGAAATGCCTCTAACGTAAAGACCTGCCTTCACTTCCTGCTACTTCATCTTATTGCCTCTCTCACGTATAAAGACCCTGTGGAATTTATTTCCCTCGTTCTGTGCTTCTTTAACGTTTTCCTATGAAAGGGAGGAAGTTTTGGGAGCTGTTGTTGCTGATAGCTGCAGACTACTTGTTTGATTTTGAGTTAGCAGATGGATGCAAGTTTAAGGAATGGGATTTTGGCTAGTGGGAGAGTTGGGCTTCCCATTGTACTGTAGAAGCAGAGCAAAATTGAAATCTTTATAATTATATTGATTTTTTGTGACACTAAGACACTAAACTTTAAAGCATAAATCATTTGTGCTACATGAATGATATATCAAATCATGGGGTTTGTTGAAACTCAAAGAGATCTACGGCCTAGCTGATGATTAAATGGGCAAAAAAATCCCATAGACTAGTATTGAATGACAGACCGGGGCCATATTTAAAGTGCCCCTAATATGCTTTTTTGAATATTACCTTTCATGTAGAGTGTAATTTAGCAGTTTGTGAATGTAAAAGGTCTGCAAAGTTTTAAAGATCAAAATGTATGACAAATAAAGTGTCTTCTAAAAGAAAGAATCAGTTCTGAAACAAGTCATCAGCAATTTCAGTCTCACTAACCTTTTCACATTTCAAATAGTTAACCCTGGGTCATTGTAAATCTCGGACAAGAATCCTGAGTTATCTTGCTTCACGTTTTACACTGCTCATAATTTACCTGGGGTTAACGATTAATCCTGGGTATTCATAAGCTGACGTTTCACATTGTACATTCCTAAACCCTGGGTTAATGTTCTTATTTGCATATTTGCGGTGTCAGTGTCATTGATTGGATAAACTCTAGCTAGGCTAACTCTAGCATTGCGCATCTTCATATTGCCAACTGTACTATCGAGTTTATACTGAATATAAATTTCGGACTATAAAAGGTAAGAATGAAACGGTCTCTTCACTCAAATTGTCATGTTTTCTGTCAGCATTTGATAGACTGGGTAAACCCAGCCTGATCTGCCAGTGATTTGATTTCGCCCGGCAACTCAGTCTGGAAACCCGTACATTCATTTCTGCTGCATCTGTTACACGTTTGCAGGAACCAATCACAGACTGGCTTATCCACCTTGCTCGCTATTGGCGGGTACAGAGCTCTTTCTATGGCTCTGGGCGGGTATAACACGATGAAGTCTCTCGCAAGACCGTCAATCCAATTCCTTTTAATTTCTCAACGATGCTAAATGACTTCTTTAGTTTAGCAAACAAATCGCTCGACTGGGTGTAAATATCACTCACTTTCATTATTTTTTTGCACAACCTGCAAAAATCGCTCGATGCCATTGCTGCTTCTGCAAACCGCTGATCAATGCTACAATGCAAAACAAACTAAGCCTGTCTGGAGTTTTACCATCACTCTGCAAAAGTATGTCACCCGGATCGTTGATCTGATTGGTTGAAGGACTATCCAGTTGCGTGAATAATCCTCGTTGATCACGCCTGTTTTGCAGTAGGAAATACATAGCAAACTCCCCAGACCAATGTTCAAATTTTAAATTGAGCTTGGTCTGGTGATAGCCAGACAAAGCATTTGACATTTTTCCTCTCAAATGCAGAATTTACTGTTTATATACAATGCACAGTGTTTCCATGACTGTCCAAAGCAGGCAAATATGAGTATGCGATTGGTTGTCTGTTGCTAAGCGTCTATCTGTAACATTCTAACACAGCATTGTTTCACCACCCTCAAACACTGTAGTTGTTGCAGAGGCTTGGAAGAGTTTGGTTTGTGTTGTCGACATGTCGAGAAGATGCTGTTTTCATCGCTGCAAATCCACTTTGATGCCTTTCAAAAGAATGAGACTCTGGAATTGATATACAGAAAAAACTAAGGCATCGTTCCTGTTCGTATTACTGTGTATCAAGCATTGAGGAAGCCTCCGCAGCTGAAATTCAGATATGGTAATAGGTGTTTCTTTTACGACACGAACTGTAAGCTATAGACCACAACAGACTGGGCCATCTAACCAATCAGGGCAGAACAAGCTTACAGAAAGGAGGAGTTTAGAGAGACTGAATCTTCGAACTAACCGTTTTCAGACTCTTTGAGAAATGAGGAGATGTGCAGTGTTATATTAAAATATATTAAAAGTATTTTGTGACCTCTACAGAGGAAAATTAGGAACATTTCAAATAGCATAATAGGGCATGTTAAGGACTTTGTATGCATCCTCTTTTTGACATGGGCCAGTAAGCAACCACCCAGAACACCCTAGCAACTGCATAGCAACACCCTGGCATTGTAGTGGCGAATTTTGCATGCGTTTTCTTCAGAACATGCCAAAAGTATCTCAGATTTATGAATGTGAATCTTGTTTTGTAAATGAGAAATAGTTCAGTTTCCTTTCATTCCTTTTTTCTTTTACTTGTCCTTGATAAAGTTTAGCATATGTTGCAGACGGTGCTCTGATCTCCGTTTTTTTATGTTTAGTTTGTGTTGCTTGGACCTCCTTCAGATTCTTTGAGTAACTTGCTCCAGAACTACATTGCTCTTCAAAGGCTCATTAGAATTATGTCCTCCTAGAGAAACATTGCAGACTCCATAAATTCTCACACTGTGTAATTTCATTACTCTGGTCTAGAAGTACAGAAGGTCACCGAAATCACTGTTGTTTTCTTACTGGTGATAGGTATGGTATAAACACGGCCTTGTATGTTTCTTTGGTATTAAGAGAACATAAGTCAAGAAAAGTAATTTGAGAAACCAAGATATAGAGAAATTTAGAGCTGGCTTCTTGAGTCATATTTTCATTTCTAACAAAATATTTCCCCGCCAAGAGTTATTATTGCATTACCTCATTACCTCATTACATTACAGGCTAGGGCAGTGGCTCTCAACTGGCTTTACTTAAGGAATTACATTTCACATGTGATAAACGCGGCATCAAAATTACATATCATGCAAAAGAAAAACAAAATATGTCCTTTAAATGTAACTGGCCCATATGCAAAATTATTAACAACATTTACCAGCCTAAATCTGGAATAAACACTGGGCCAAATTAGTGTTGTCAAAAGTACTGACTTCGGTACCAAGTCGGTACTAAAATTTTAAAAATGTGACGCTTTGAGCGCTGTTGAGCGGATTCGTAAACACCTCTGATTGGCCATTGTGTTCACGCACTCATCAGATATGTCTGTGATTGGCTACAATGAGCAACGCACGGGAGCGTTTGAAAGCACACGGAAGTATTTGAATTTGAAAGCGTTTTGAAAGCATGCTTTCAAATGCTCCCACTTGTATCTGTGTAAGTGCTCAGTGATGAGCGTCATTGACTATTCACAACGTTTTTGAAGCGTTGATCATTGCAGCCAATCACAGACATTTCTGATGAACGCGTCAACACAATTGCCAATCAGAGGTGTTTACGAATCCGCATGACAGCACTCAAAACATCACATTTTTAAAATTTCAGTATCGACTTGGTACCGAAGTTGGTACCTTTGACAACTCTAGACCAAATATTGTTAGTATAGCCATATTACAGATGATTTGAAGTTTGAGTGGATGCACATACATCAATCAATCAATCAATCAATAAATGGATAGGCCTGTTTATTCTTTATTAAATGGTTTGCTGCATTTCATTATTTGCATTTAGCTTTGGTTTTTTCCTGCTATCTGCAACACACCAGTTGGTTCATGCTAGGAAAACTCAAATTACCCTTACTGATGGGTAGTAACTTTAAAATAGTTAATTGCATATTATAGTAAACATAACTTTGAATTAACAATATTCTCCTCTGTTTCCCAAAAAATAAACCTGGATGAGGTGAAATGAATTCATCTGAGTTCAATTAGTGAAAAATAAAGTCCTTGTGGTAGCATTTGTCCCAAGAGTTGGGGTCAAGTTCAGAAGTTGTAAATTTAGAAAACAGAAAATGCAGTGTTTACATGCGGTTGACCCCTTGTCTTAAACTCTAACTCTCATCTGTTGTGTCTAAAGTTTCACTGTGCTATTTTCTTTTCCAAACACAGGCTGTAACGGTGGCACCACAGGAAACCGCTCTAAGATGACACCTAAGTTTGTATTGTTCCGAAAACTTCTTTAAAGAGCCACAAAATGGTTCACGACGCGTGCTTGTGTTTAATGCACATCCTCTAGGCTCCCACACTGAGACATGAGGCATAGTATTCTGCATTGAACCCCAGCTCAGAGTTCACCAGACAACTAATGAGCCACGTAAACATCCCACCATGCCATTTACAGCACACTTATGTTGCCTTAGCATAGGATCAGTTGTCATTCATGCAAATACTGTTTATGATTTTTTTTTTTTTTTCACGTTATTTCATGTTAGTCTGTGAAAATGGCTACATTTTAGAGGCAACTTCATGTAAGATTAAGATTTTACCATCATTTTGAGCAGGTTCCCCACTTTATGTTTAAGAATCACATAAAATGTGTGACATCATTTCACAGAGGAGGTATGGGAGTCAGCAGCAGAGCGGGTATGTTGACAGAAAGTGTACAAAGATCTATGTGAAGGCCTTCAGGGTCACCTAAAATCCACAAGACAGCAGAGGTGAGAGGGTGAGCATGTTTAGTGCAAACATTTGAGTTAACATCAGTTTAACATAAACTGTTCCCAAACCTAATGAACAGCCTACATAGACAGCATCATGAGTGCTCTCCTGATGCAAAGTCTTTTCCAAAACGTAGTAAGTTCACTTAACTTGTGCAATGCATTCTTGGATTGTCTGCCATCGTGAAGGATAAATATGCTGATTTAAAATAAGTTCTTGAGCAGCAAATCGTCATATTAGAATGATTTCTGAAGGATCATGTGACACTGAAGACTGGAGTAATGATGCTGAAAATTCCTAAAACATGTTAAAAATTAGAAAACATATTTTTTCAATTGAAATATTTATTGCTGCCTTTACTGTTTTTGATCATAGAGAAAAATCTGGAAAACTCTATTAGAATCACTTTTGAGTTGTTGAGCCTCCTGAAACTTTGGGTTGTTGAGTAAGCTCCATAGGTTCGAAGCTCAGGGTTGATTTTAGTGTTTGCTTTTCTTTTTAAGCTAAAATGAGAACATTTGTTCTGTAAAGTCTCTGTTAATCTCATAACGATCTCTGGTCACTTGTTAATGAGCTCCTTTGAATTTGTGCAATTGAGTCAAACACTTAATGACATAGTTGGCATTTTCCAAATTCTTACTTTAAACGGGTTTTGTTTTAATGAAACAAAACAAACATAATTGTATTCTCTTAAACCTTTGTTTTGGGATATTAAACACTTTGGGGGGGGGGGCACATATTCACTATTAACTAAGACTTTTGCCTCAATAGACTCTTATTTCACTGCTTAGTCAGGTAGTTGTTGTAGCGTTTAAGTTTAGGTATGGGGTAGGATTTAGGGATGTAGAATAAATTCATTAATATGTGCTTTATAAGTACTAATATACAGCCAATATGCAAGCTAATAAGCAACTAGTTAAAAGTGAGAATTGTTCCCCATACTAAAGTGTTACCTTAAACTTTATCTCTTGCAATGACAGCAACAATACAGAAGAAGCTTCCATTAATGGGCTTCCATTAAAGTTCTACCAAGCTAGTATTTACTTACTCTGTCCATTGGTCTCTTAGAGTAACGGTGGCCCTCTGACCTCCTCCTGTGTTTTCTCATTGGGTTAAACCAAGTTGGGGGCAGGCATGAGGCCCAATGGGGGGAAAATATAGAGTATGGGTAAATGTGTTTGTGTTGGTGGGTGTGTGTGCTCAGGACCCCTGGACACAGAACAGACAGGCAGTAAATCAGGCTTTTAGGGGGATGCCACAGGGGAACGCTGTTCCCTCTGTCTTGAACCCCAACACACATACTCATGCACACATAAATAAACACAGATCACAAGTGCAGTCATTCCACGTCCATGGGCTTCTAAAGTTAGAAGCATTATGCTCAGAAGTATTGCTTGCTGTAGTCCATAAATCTTACCACAATCAATTAATCTTAACAATGAATTAATATTATTATAAACTAATATTATTAGTCGAGAAAGAAACCGAAAAATGACAAATATTACCCAGAATGCATTGTTTTTACAGTATATTACTTCTGTATATTACAATACATTCTGGGTGATATTGCCATTTTCGAGAGAGTAGTCTATAGGCCTCTTTTCTTAAAATGACAAATATTACCCAGAATGCATTGTATTTATGGTATATTACTGTTCAATGCAAAACTATTTTCCTGTGTAAATTTGTTTTATTTGTTTTTTTACACTCATTTTTTAGAGTGTGTGGGATAATCGCAAAATAATCTAAATCAATTTCACACAGTAACATGAAACTGAACTATGCTTCTTTTTTTATACTTTCTAAAATGTACAGTACAGTCCAAAAGTTTGGAACCACTAAGATTTTTAATGTTTTTAAAAGAAGTTTCGTCTGCTCACCAAGGCTACATTTATTTAATTAAAAATACAGTAAAAACAGTTATATTGTGAAATATTATTACAATTTAAAATAACTTTTTTCTATTTGAATATATTTGACAAAGTAATTTATTCCTGTGATGGCAGAGCTGAATTTTCAGCATCATTACTCCAGTCTTCAGTGTCACATGATCCTTCAGAAATCATTCTAATATGCTGATCTGCTGCTCAAGAAACATTTAATGTGTACAATTGTACAAAATATTTGTGTACAATATTTTTTTTTCAGGATTATTTGATGAATAGAAAGTTCAAAAGAACAGTGTTTATCTGAAATCTAATCTTTTGTAACATTATAAATGTCTTTACTGCCACTTTTGATTGATTTAATGCATCCTTGCTGAAAAAAAGTATTAATTTCTTTAATTTCTTTAAAAAAAAAATAAAAATAAAAATTCTTACTGACCCCAAACTTTTGTACGGTAGTGTATAATGCTACAGAAGCTTTGTATTTCAGATAAATGCTGTTCTTTTGAACTTTCTATTCATCAAGGATTCCTGAAAAAAAAAGTACACAACTGTTTTCAACATTGAAAATAATCATATATGTTTCTTGGGCAGCAGATCAGCATATTAGAATGATTTCTGAAGGATCATGTGACACTGAAGACTGGAGTAATGATGCTGAAAATTCAGCTTTGATCACAGGAATAAATTACTTTGTAAAATATATTTAAATAGTACACAGTTATTTTAAATTGTAATAATATTTCACAATATTACTGTTTTTTACTGTATTTTTAATTAAATAAATGTAGCCTTGGTGAGCAGACGAAACTTCTTTTAAAAACATGGTTCCAAACTTTTGGACTGTACTGTAATTCACTCAAATTTTTAAAAATGTTCTTCATAATTTAAGATTGAATATCCAGGTCAGAAATGGGGGTAAAACAGAAAAAAATTCAGTGATATTTCAGTCTTAAACCAAATACTATCAAAACCGAATCCCGCTGTTAGGTCACAGACTTTGTGTGTTGTGTTTGGCTCTGAAGCATTCTTTAATGCTTTGTATTTTATCTCATATTCTACTATTGTTCCTTGGATCCTGTGCAGTCGTGGTTCTGCCATTTTTGGTAAGCGAGATTGTTGGCACTCGCATAAAACAGTCACCATAGTCTGGAGCATCATAACAGCCCAACTGCAATGAAACACGGTGTTCTCTGGAGTGACTCACTGCATTTTCTAATAGTCCTGTAACACTCTCTGACACCCAGAATATGACAGGGTCTTCCTTATAAGACTATGCTCTCAATAAAACATTCCAGAGAAAACTCTGTGACATACAGAAGAGTACCTTATATAGATGGCAGAAAAGGTTGTGATTACAATATTTGCGTATCTGTATGGTGGAGAGGACCGTTTATTCAGTTAGACAGTTAAACTGAATCACTTTGGAGTGGCTCTTTTAAAACACTCGGCAGGACTGATGGAGGGTATTCGCAGGGTTGGGTTTCTGTGAAAATAAACCACAGTTGTCTTCACAAACAAACTTGGGGCAGGGGCGAGATGTTTCTTTTAATGGAGAAGTCCAAGGCATGCTGACCGTTGGAGTTGAGCTGGTAACTTGAGATATTCTGACCCTTAATAATGCCAGTTCATTTTCCATTTGTAAAGGCATCTCCACCTGTTGAGACGTTCCCATACTCATGCAATTTATAGTATAATTGTCAACATAATTGCCTGATGATTGTTGATAATTACTACAGTGTTATTAAAAATTATAACAGTTTCTGTCTGTTAGACCCTACAAAAACATTGGCTTTGTTAGTAAGCACTGGTTTAGTGCTGGTCTAGCTGGTAGACCAGCATTATCAACCAACAAAGTCTTTCTGGTAAGGCTGGTTGACCAAGAAAGCCTTGCTGATTAAAGGGAATTTACAGGAAACCATTTTCAACTAAAAACATTTTGGCCGTTCATTTACACAACAACAGCATTTTGATGGCCTGAAAGAGCAAACTTTGGGTTTAAAAGTGCAAGTTTTTGAAAAAGATACCATTATTGTCTCAGTGTAAACTGCAAATATGTGAATTTGTGAAAACGGTGACATTATGCACAGACGTATTACATGTTCAGTCTATAGTGTAGTGTTTCTTTACAAAGTGACATCGCCAACTACTGGCCTGGCAGCAAAATACAGCATTTTTAGTCGTTTTTGTGGATCTGTGTGAACGGGGATCAATGGTGTCGTCTGTAGGCAAAAAAAAAAAAGCAAAGGAAATCCTTTTAGGTTTTTAGTACATCGTTGTAGTGTACCCCTTCTCTTCAGTTGGGGACACATTGTGTGCATACCATTTATGGCGTTCAATCCGGACTATATGTGTTGTTACAGGAACCATCACTTCCTGCTATTGTAGAAAGGAATGTTGCTGTGTTTTTGGTTTGTGTGGAGAGTCTGATGCGTCACCAGCTCTTACAATGAAAGGCATATTTAATATGTTCCCCGTTGAAAAGTATGATGATCAGTTTTGATCAGCATGGGGTGAAGCTTGTTTATGGCTGCCTGTCCATAAACTAATGTGTTTCAGTCTTTGTTTGAAAGATACTCTAATATTACATTTTAAAAACACCCTCTTTAAGGCTTTTTTCCATTCTACAATGTTTGCTGACCATTTCTCATGACACACGGCTTCGGTTTACAGATTGCCACAGGGAGTCTGACACCACACGGGACTCCAAGATGCATACAAACATCTGCTACTGTGAGAGTCTTCATGTTTCCCAGAAGAAGGACTAAGACTCAGAGCGGATTGTTTGTGGCAGATCGGAGAGAGGAAATGCATGGTATGTCACGTAAAAACAAAACAAACATTCTGATAAATGTGTTTAGCCACTGACAGGCAGCTGGAGAATGATGAGACAGTTGCTTTTCCTGCTGAGAGAGAGACTCTGGTGGACCCAATGTGTGTTGTTTCTTTAACACTGGCATGTGTTCTACTCTACTAATTTTGTCTTTTAGTGTTTTCTACTACACCAGAACACCCAAGAGACCAACCAACAGATCTACACAGGTTAACTGTATGGTCTGCTATTTTAATTCATAATGTTTTCACAAATCATTTGAAATGCATTGATGACATTTGAAATACTCATCTATACCAGAGGTTTTTTAAACTCTTAAAGGATTAGTTCACTTTAAAGGGTTAATTCAACCAAAAATGAAAATTCTGCCATTAATTACCTTCGTTCATCTTCGGAACACAAATTAAGATATTATTGATAAAATCTGATGGCTCAGAGAGGCCTGCATTGCCAGCAAGATAATTAACACTTTCAATGCCCAGAAAACTACTAAAAACATATTTAAAACAGTTCATGTGACTACAGTGGTTCAACCTTAATGTTATGAAGCGACGAGAATACTTTTTGTGCAGCAAAAAAACAAAATAACAACTTTATTCAACAATATCTAGTGATGGACGATTTCAAAACACTGTTTCATTAAGCTTTGAAGCCTTATGAATCTTTTGTTTCGAATCAGTGGTTCGGATCGCGTATTCATTTTTGGGTGAACTAACCCTTTAAAATTAAATTTCCCCAAGCATGACTCACCCTCAAGCCATCCTAGGTGTATATGACTTTCTTTTTTCTGATGAACACAATCAGAGTTATATTAATAAATATCCTGACGCATACAAGCTTTATAATGGCAGTGAACGGGACCAGCAAGAATGAATCTCAAGAAAGTGCATCAAACCATCATAAACGTACTCCACACGGCTATGGGTGGTTAATAAAGGCCTTCTGAAGTGAAGCGATGTGCTTGTGTAAGAAAAATATCCAAATTTAACAAGTTACAAAGTAAAATATCTAGCCTTCCATATTCAACTTAGAAAGAAAGCGTAACTGACGCAATGTCAGTTTTTTTGTACGTTGAATACGGAAGGCATAGGACGTAGCATAAGCGTATTGAAATGCGAGAGGCGTTACAATTTCTTCGTAAGTTGAATACGGAAGGTGGTCTAGTGGAAGCAAGATATTTTACTTTATAACTTGTTAAATATGGATATTTTTCTTACACAAAAGAATTGCATCAGAAGGCCTTTATTAACCTTACAGAGCCGTGTGGAGAACGTTTATGATGGATGGAAGCACTTTCTTCAGCTCATACTCCTTGGTATCGCTCACTGCCATTATAAAGCTTGGATGCGTCAGGATATTTATTAAAATATCTCCGATTGTGTTCATCAGAAAGAAGAAAGTCATATAAACCTAGGATGGCTTGAGGGTGAGTCACGCTTGGGGTAATTTTCATTTGCGAACGAATCCTTTAATGCCAAGGAGCCCCTTACGATTAATTTGTGCTTTAAAAAAATAAAGCCAGCAATATACAATAAAGTATCATGTATACAGACCCATTTATATCTGTTTATATATGTATATTTGCTGTTTAAATATATGTATATTTAATCCATGTATTATAATTATTAAATAAAATTATATTCATATATTATCATATAATTTTTTTTACAAAAAAAGTTGTTTTACAAATTTTCGGCACCAGTTTGAAAACCCCTGGTAAATACCAGACCTGCTGAAATCATCAAGGCGTTCACAGAGCACTGGGTCACCTCGAATGCCCTCTTTAAGTTTATTTGACATCAGAGATTTAGAATAAACAAGACCAGCTGGTACCCAGTGAGAATACATCATAGGTACTTTAGAGATAATGACACCTTACTATAAGACAAATAAACCTGAAGACACCCACCAACACACAAAATCATAGCAGAAAAGATGACAACTTCTTAAATCTTTGTACCTTAATTCCTTATTTGTATGGAAAATTGTAACGGCATAAGCCATGGTCAAAAAAGAAGCAGACTTTCTCAGTAGTTTTAGGCCTAACAAAGGCCTGTCTGTGTAACAGGGGTTCCATTAGCAGCTAATGTGAACTGAGCAAGAACAAGGCATGTTTTAGTGCGGTACAAAAAATATCTTAAGATGATTTGCTTAGGTGAGAAAGCTGTTCTGTATTAGATATTGCATTTTTCCTTTAGCATGTAAACTTTGAGAGACTATAAAAGAGGTTTCTATGCTGTACGACTGTTTACATGCCCAGTTTTGTGAGTGTTTGTTTTTAAATTATTGTAAACGAACTGCATGCTGTCTGTGTAATTCATTTGAGGGATCATTATAGTATAATTTTATTGCTAAACATAACCTTTATATGAAGTCTCATGCAAACAGATAAGATCTTCACTTATGAGTGCAGGATGTGAGGCATCTATTCTTACAAGTGAATCAGCTCGTTGTCCTTCATCAGGGAAACACACTAACATCTGACTGTTTACGCTAAACCGAGCAAGCCACCACCTTGTATGGCCATCTGTGCTCCCAGAAAGACTCAGCTGAATATTACCTAGAGTCCTGCGGCTATTAGACTGCTGATTCAAGTGCACTTAATGATGACCGCAATGAGTGTGAGGTTCAAACAAAACACAGATATGTTTCTCTGCTTATCTAAATAATTCCTGACCGCTAGTATCAAGTGATCCCGTGGTAGCATCATCCCCCACCACCACAAAAGAGCTCATATAAAGGCTCCCAGAGAAGGTGATGTGGGGTATGTTCTGACATGATCTCAATAGTGGAAAGGGAAAGCAATCCCAGACCTGCTGATAACAGGCCTGGGTAACTGGAGCCATTCAGACAGGATCACATGAAGTTGTTTGAAAGTTGAATGCTGTGCTTTATATCTCTTATGACAGCTGACTACATAATAGTTCAGGGCAGTTAAAAGAGAGAGAGAGGGGTACTATCCCCTGAAACTTCTTGGGAAATATGAGTCACAAACAAATGATTATGAATCATAAGATTTACGGCTTGAAATATTCACACACCCACTGCTTGCCTCTCACGTGCTTTCCGTTCCTTGCCCTGGGTATGACTACTTTGTCCTGTACTGCAGACCCACTTCTCCTCATTTCACACACAGTCACCTCTGCACGTTGGTAGATAGGATTTAAATAGCTCTCAAATCTGGAAAGTACTAACCAATGTCAGAGCCTGACAGTAGAACATCATGTAACATCTCACTTCATGAGAGAGTGTACTTGGCTGCCATCCTATCTACATCTGACCAACCTCATATTTCCCTTCCAAAGGTTCTGTCCCGGCCATGATAGAGTGGGTAAGACTGTCAATTTAACATAAAGCAATCACATTTAAACTAGAAACCTGATACAGTGGTGTTACATGAAAATAAATTGTTTAAATAAAGCGAACAGCATCAAAAAACTTATTTGAGAGTGGAGAAACTCTGGAGTAGGTAAAGAAATAAACTTTAGAGTAGAGATCTGTTACCACATGACCTTTAGGAGCATGTGATTTCCACATAGAAATGGCAAACAGCAAGCAAGAGGAACCCCATATTACTATTCCCCTCTCCTCTATGTATATCCTTCATTTTTTTTCCTCTGCTGTGAAAAGTCCTGCTCCCCCATTTGCCAGAGGTCTGGCTTACATTAACGATTTGGCATAGCGCCCCTTGGGGCGGTTCACACAGCGACGAGAGCCGTCATTGATCAGACCCCGCCTGTCTCTGTCTCATCCACCAATTGAAGCCTCCCAGCCCCCTACAGTTACTCACACCGCCCTCCCTTTTTCCCCAACAGAATATTTAGACTCTTGGCCGGAGCTCGGAACGTGTGAGTGAGCTGGAAGTTTGGTGTGTAAGCAAGCTGGTTGCTAAGCTGGAATCTGTGAGGAGTGCGTACACGTTCACACACTCGTGGCTAACCCATCCTGTCCATGTTCTGGCTGTAGACCCTGAGCAGAGGCTGGGGATTTTGGGAAGGCCCAGAGTACTCAATTCTGACGTGAGCAGGATTGGAGACTGTAAAAGATGAGGCCAACCCAGGGAAGAATTTTACACAAAGAGATATGATGCATGACGTAAAGCTCATTGCAAAAAGAACTCAGGGACTTGGGGAGATCTGAATCATGGAGTTTATAAACTTGGTGGCCAGCCAGGATTAATGATGTCACTACAGGCAACCACAAGAACTAGGTACGCCTTTGTCCTGTTCAGCTCAGAGTAGAGTTTGTCCTCCAGTAACATCTACATTAGGTCTTCGAATTCAAGTCTTTGGGTTCTTCCATCATCTGTAATATCATCTGGCATTTATGGTTCCCCACCCAAACAGCAGATCACACCACAGTAAAGCCATCTATCCTCTCATCCATGCTCAAGTTCACATCACCTCCCATCTCACATGTGTCACAGAGTCTCAAACGGTTGATCAATGGTTTGGCAGGCACCGAGACGGAGTTGCTTTGATCCCACCGTTTGAGCGCTCAGCCTTTTAAAATGTTCCCGTGCTTTCCTACGGCCTTAATTGCTTCCATCTCTCTCAGTTGTGGTGCAGTCAACACTGACTGCTACAGAATTAACACAGGGAAGGCTGGAGAATGGGACGGTGGGGAGGATTAGGTCACCTAGTTGTTATTTCTTATTATTTGCATTGGATCCTACACCTTTGAATGTAGTTGCTGCCTAGAGGAACTAAGAAAGTATATGTAGGACTCGTTCACATCTTTAGAAGAACTAAAGGTGGGTAGAGTCCCAAAAATTCAAAACCACAATCTGAGGAATGCAACGTGAGCCAAATCTTCAGATAGGCAAGGAAAAATAAGACAAATTAAACAAAAACCATACAAGACGGAGACAGATTCTCACTTCTACTTCAGCAACTTGCTGAATAGGAGAATGAGAAATAGGAGCTTTTGATTGAAAACACATTGCGCATGGGTTTGCGAAACCACGCTCTCGAATATCGAGATGTCCTTACTCATTTGATAAGAAGCTTTCAGTACTCTAAGCTGAATCTCATTGAACTTAAGTTGCTGCTTTCATGGAGTCCTTTACTTTTACATTGTTAGGACCATCGCTATGGAGAATGTTTACATAACAACAACACCTTAAACTCAGATGGATTCCACCCACAACACCAGCAGTAGTTCTTTCTTCGAAGTAATAGATCGAAGGAAAGGGAATTGGAAGGTAGCTGCTCCTGAGTCTCTTCCAGCAGGTGAAGATGTTGAATTCCACAGGTGTGCTTTATCTAAGCCCTACTGTTCTCCAGGTGTGCCCTGAACACATGTTTCTTTGATATGAATTAAGGAGGGGTAACAAAAGGATAGGTTAGTAGGGAAACAGCGGCTACATGGCTGAAATAGTCCATTTGCTACATTATCCTTAAATTACCCCATTAGAGGACCCTGCATGCCATTAAGTTGTTAAAGCTCTGTCCCACTGCTAAACGTTGAGCAAGAGTGTGTAAGCAGAACCACTATTTCACCATCCTTTGGGAAGGGAGCATAACCCCGACCTGACTGGTCAGGGGTGGGTATGTCTTTTCCATTGTGTAAACCTGAGCTAAGTCATTTTGTTCTCGAGTCTCCAGCTGAGTTAATGAGACCCTTACCTGGGGAGTCGGCACGAGACCTGGTTTAGCTTGCCTTACAATGACCGACTCAACTGTAAGAAAACAGAAAAAAAAAAAGTTCTCACAATCTTTGTGGTGAGTGACGCTATAACCCTACTGCCCAAGCCATCACCACCTCCCCTGCTGGAGCCAAAACAGACTCCTATTGATGGAGGAAACTGGTTTGTTACTCACACACACATGCTCAGAATAATGCAGTGTCCACATGTTCATGCCGGTGATGGGTCTCCTACAGCAATGACTGTGAGACATTGCTCCTGGGAATGAGTGTTGAAAAAAACGAGGCAGACAAAGTGTGTATGTGTCTGCTAGAGATAGGATCTGCTTGCTGTCTGTCTGAGTATGTCCTCTGAGGTCATATGATAATGAGGAAGCACTGACCAAATCAATCTGTGCAATGTCTATGTGAATTAAAAGACAATGTTTTCTTACGTGATAGCATGTGAATGCCAGAGTCCATTTCACAACTTCAGGGATGGTGTGAATGTCAGCTTAAATGCTCATATCCCTTGGAGGATGTCCAGGTCTAATTTAATGAGGCCTAGCTTGCCGGGAGACTTAAATCTCTGGGAGTTTCTCTTCAGTCATGGCAGTGCGTTGGAAAACTGTTGGAGAACAGAAACTTACATTTTATGACAAATAAGTTCACCTCCCTTGCTCTCTCTCCCGCAAAGTTAACTAAATTCCATCTGAAGTGACAGAAAAAAAGAACACCTGTTGAAAGCACAGAGTTCTTTCATAGTTTTTGTACTTTTTTCCTTGGTCTAGAAGTAATTAAATATCAACTTTACCTCCATTATTTAACCATGTTTTCATTATGCATAGACGTTTAGGGCAGCAGTGACCAGGCCCACGTGGAATCTCTGCAGAAAGGTTATGGGAGTGGAAAGTTTCACACCCTCTTGTGTTAAATAAAAAAGAATAAAATCATTGCATTTAAAGACTAGATCTTTAAGATATCTGTGCAGGTCATGGTGTACCACAACTTGTTTGTGTTGCAAAGACAGCGTAAGGTCAAAGCATTACGTTGGGACTAGGCCCTAGATGTTATCTGCATCTGTGCTCTGGTCACATGCTTGAGCATGTCACAAATGTATGTATCTGTGTTCTCACACAAAAACATGCAAACTGACATACTAGACTTGGATGAAAAAGTGCAGAAGAGGAAATATGTTCTCTTTTATGTCTTCCTCATTTTCTTTCTGTTTTCTCTCTAATGTCTGGAATCATAGTGGAATGTTTTGGGAAAAACTATTAGATAAACATAGGTACTACATGATAGAGAGTAACAATATCTGTCCTCATCCTCAGAGCTTTTGCAAACTGACAGAGTCTAGACAGCAGACATGTTTTATATCCATCAGAGCACCATATGAAACACAAAAGGACAGGTCATTGATCCTGAAGTCAATTCAACTTTCGAATCTGATATTAAATCTGGAGATCGCACATATTAGTCTAAATTTAACCAAGACCATGTCTTAATGCAAGATTTTAGCAGATGTTAATATTTTATAGCCTATGAAGCTATAATTTAGGGCTGCAACATTAGTCAACCAAAATTTTATAAGATGGTTAGTCGCAGAAAAAAATGAGAAGGATGTCCTGTGGTAAAGCATGACATTTTGACCCTAAAGAGAAGCTCATATGCCTGGTGACCTCAAGAGGACCATATCACAGTTTGACAGAGCCTTAAAGAATGTGCTCTAGATTAAATGAAGTGGACACATAATCAACATAGCTGACAATTGCCAAAGATAAATGGCCGAACACAAGCTTTTTGGCCTTATCTTATCCTGAAGGGCTATTCCACACGTCTGGGTGACCAAGGTTACACAATGGAGACTTCACAGATCATCAGAGCTCAGAGGGGAAGTTCTGCTATTCAATAAAAAGTCAAATAAACATTTTTTTTTTTTTTTGAACTCTTTTTAATGCAAACAAGACTGTTATGTGTAGATTAGTTAGGGAACAATAATCAAGCTGACAACATCAGACATCCTGGAAGTCCTTGTTTCTTTATAAGTGTTCTGGGGATTTTTATTTGAGTCATGACCTTAGATTTCCCATGAAGTTTGGAAATCTAATTAAGTTTGCAGTGTAAAAGGTACTGTTTCACTTAAAAGCCAGAATATGCATTAAAATTTGTTGTTATTCTGGTATGACTCCATTTAATGCTGTGAACTTTTTAATCAACATTCCTCAAATGTCACTGTGGACTTTTCTTGTGGCTGTTTAGAATTAATATGTAATTTCATTTCATTATTGAAGTTCCTCAGCTTCTTGTTTAAGACATGGGTTCCTCCAGCACCAGTGATTTCCACACATCTAGTCCTGCCAGAGAGCATCCATGCTGGGTAGAGACAGTGAGCCAATCCACCCTCAATATCCCCGTATGAGTTTCTGGAGCCATTATAACTTGGTGCCCTCGAGATTGTTAAGGCCCGTAACCTGCTATGTTGAAGTGACAATAATGGTTCTTTGTCAATTCATTCACCATTCACCCTCTTTTCTCACTACTTCTAATTTTAAAAACGCAACACAAAGAGAAGTCTTCGAAGAGCGGGAAAACTAATGGAAGCGTGAGTTGCCTAAATTGTAACTTTTGAACCCAGGTACTAGCTTTTTAGGCTGAGCATAAGCTTTTGGGCTTATCATATGTAAAAAAAAAATAAATAAATAAAAAATGACATGGTTTACCACAGAACAGAACTTTTAGTGTCATTTTTGCTTTGTTTCCCTAATTTCTTACCCTTCCTAAAACAGTAAATCTATGGTTGTGTTTCAACTTTTTTTTCACAGCCAAATTTCAGACCTTTTACAAAGCAGATCTTTGATTTACCTGTTAACAGAAATGAGTGTGACTAGACATTAAAGAGAAACCTATGGCCTCTCACTCCCCAGGAATCCCCTCATCATGAAGGATTCAAGCTCTTGAGGGGGAAAGACACAGTGGAAGTAACCCTGAGGGAATGATTAATTAAACGAACCCTACATGCCTTCATTCAAGCTCTGTAAAGAGGGAATTAGAGTCATTTTTTGGTAAATGTGTGTGTTAATCTTACACAGAATCTTCTAGCATTTCATTTCATCTACAATATCCATAACCAATTATGTTGACCATGGCAAATATCACGAGATGGGATTGTTCATGAAGACTAATCATTGCCAACTCTTCTCTTTACAACTTATCCGCTCATTTCAGTCTTCTCACGCAGCTAACAAATTTATACCGAAAATTCATTTGACATAGCTCAGTGACACCAGGTTCCACCTGCCATCATTGGCTGTGAACACCGCTTCTCCTATTAAAACTTGTAAATGGAGGATCCATAGATTAAGTGTGAACTATTCAGGCTTTGTGCCACTTCAGCTGTTGATGGAGACGGGTGGGAAGGAAACGAAAAAGTCCATCCACTTCCCAGCCATAACACACACCACACGGGTCTTCCATTAACACTTCTCGGTTATTAAGTTCAGATATGGTAACCGGATTTAGTACGTAATGACAGTTTTGACTAGTTGTTTCTGCTTTTTAGTGTTAATAACTTATGGGGAAATTGATATTGTGCTTTAACATTTGATATTATGGAGTAATGGTGAATTTAGTGTTTATAATAATTGTTGAGCAATGTATGCAATAAATATCGCAGAATGACTTGAAGCCAAAATTATATTTTAAAGCTATAACATTTAACCCTCACTATTAAATTTACATTACCATTCAAAAGTTTGGGGTCTTCGGTAAACTGCTTCATTTTAAAGAATTTATTTTAAATATTTGTTTATATGTGCCTTATCTTTCCTTTTCAGTTTAAAGGCAGGCACACACCAAACTGAAAGTTGGCCGTCAGGCAGTTTTTCTTCGTCTGCTGACAGTTTTCTCAGTGTGTTCCGCACCGTCGGCTGAAGTTGGTCCTCGTCTGCTTTTTTTCAACATGTCGAATCGGCGTCGGAACTCGTCGGTCCGTCAGGCCATCTGATCATTCTGACTGGCTGTTCAGCTACTGCCACCTGCTGGTTCGGACAGACATTTCATCTTACGCAGGCGCAGAACGGACGTGCTACTTGGCCGTCGGCTGTCGAGCATTGGTTTGGTGTGTCAGGGCAACTTTGGACACAGACGGTGCCGACTTGAGCCAACCCCGCAGTCTGCTTTCGTCGCCACTAGTTCGTCGGCGTCTGCTTGGTGTGTTCCTGCCTTAACAGCACACATGACAAGTCTCACAGTTTTAAAAGCATTTCTCTAGAAATCTAAATGGACTCCAATGCGTGCCAGGAAACCCCCCCCCCCCCCTTTCCTTAGGAGTTAAGTTTACTTTATTTAGATGGAGAAGAACATGTGCTTTGGATGGTCTGGATACGTACTGTAGTGTATCTGTAGAAGGCCACAAACTAATCAGGAACAAACCCTAGCATCTCAAGCCAGTTCGAATTACTGACTGAGAATTTATGGTGGCTAAAAGCCGTTCCTGTCCCTCCCTCGGAGCTGGATCCTGTGTAGGCGAGATTGGGTTGCCATTGAAATTGTTTTATCAGTTTCTCTGGAAGCCAGCCAGCATGGGAGTATAGTGTAAATCTGCAGCGATTCAAGCCTTTCCTCTGAAGTCCTCAGGAATTCGTTTTGTCAGGCCTAGTTTGGGAGAGCGAGATAAATTAGTACCCTGGGCAGCCTAGCACCATGAAATCCAACCATTGAGAGGAAGCGAAGGGAGAGATACATCTCTCAAAAAGGCATTGGGGTCAATGTTTGACCATCCAGCCAGGCGGGCACAGGTGATGGGTGATGTAATGCAAAGGAGAGAAATGAGTTTGGGTGGCTGGTGGTGCTTTACCCTAAATCTCCCCTTCCAAGATGGCAGTAAATCATGGTCACGGTGAGCGGCGGTGCACTGACCCTAAATTCCAGCCGTGCCTGTCGGAATCCCCCGCTCTTTACCCGTCTAAGGTTTATGACTACACCAGGACAGCATTACAAGACAAATAACAGTCCATGTCCATAATGAAATAAAGAACCAATCCTGATGAGGTCTCACTCATGCAGAACATTTGCTGATATGGGGATTTCAGTGTCCGCTGATTTATGCGCAGCGATGAAGGGAAGTTATCCACAGAGTGGATTCTTCGGGTAATTACCAGAGCGTTTTAATTCTAGAGGATTTGAGGAATGTTATTTACAGTAGATTGAAGGATGGATGGCCTCATTGGTTTATAAAAGTTAGCCAAGGACACTGGCGTGCTCTCGCACAAACATACAGTCCATATATATGCTTCGGCTCGGGAGTCCATTATCTATTCCCATGACTACAAACATTCATCATAGTGGTAAAAATATGTTTCACAACATACTCTCAAGGCATACAGCCCAGATGTCCTTTATTCTCAAAGAGCATAACATGATTCCCCTCTGCAAGCCCCCTGTCCCGGGGAGACCCTATAAATAACATTATGAGCTCATCGCAAATGGTAATTAATTACAGGCAGGGGTTCCCTGCAGGAGAAGCAATGGGGTATTATGACACCCAGTCTTCCCTCAGGACCCGCAGTCACCTGTCGGGACCATGCTGGGCTTGTTTTTCCAACCTGGTTAGTATGTCCTGCTGGGATGTAATGATCACTGTGGAACCGGAGAAGTTCTGGACAAATCAACACATTAGAGACCGGAAACAGTGGCTGTCCTGCTAGTGTCTGTCTTTTTTTCTCTGGATGTTGTACAGACTTTAGCAGTAAATCTGTTCACATCTGAATGTGTTTAACACGACACTTCCTCTACTCTGAATTCAATTAAAGATACATAAACTAGGAAAGCATGCTGGTCTTATGGTCGGTGCACTTATTTCTGTTCTGAGATTATATGCATTACGCTGTAAGGTACGTGTCATAATTTTCAACAGCTACAAGATGTTCTGAATTTTCTTATTTGGGGGAGAAACATGAAATAGAAAAACACAGCCTCTATGAAAATTACATCTTTCATGACAGATTTTTTCATTATGATAGTACCATTTTTTTAATTATTCATTTATAGTATTGTATTTATAACTAAAAAATAAAAATATACAAATTGTTTGTGTGTGTATATATGTATATATATATAATAAAAAAGTTATTATTATAAAATATATTTATTATTATGTGTGTGTCTGTATACAATATATAATTCTAATATTTAAACATTTACAAATATATGTATCTTTGTTTTTAAATTTATATATAAATATATATATATATATATATATATATATATATATATATATATATATATATATATATATATATATATATATATATATATATATATATATAATCAAGTTTTATGGTACTCTGCAAATGATTCACAAACTATGACATTCTCAGTTGGAAATATATCAAACTATAGCTATTTTCCGGCAATAGTATTACAATCACATACCCCCCTCTGCTAAAGCTCCACCTTTCCCTCCCAATCCATTCACTGCAAAACAGGAACCCCAAAGCAGAATCAACACCCCTGGATAACACTGCCAAACTAAACACAACAGGTGTCCTTGTGAGAAAACCAACAAAGGCCTGTTGTCACCGCCAAGAGTGCTAAATTTACAAGCATCTCTTTGAGAGTATAAAAAAGACTAGTGTGTACTCAAGAAAACAATGGCACTAGATTTAACAGAGATGAACCATCAAAAATATCTCATAACTGTAAGTATATATATATATTTAATATGTTTTATATTATATATATATGCTTTTTTGTGCCCTCACTTTATACACCAATTCTTAGCAAGGAAAACAAATATATCCAATAGTTGGAATTTCTTAAAATAATTTTTTGTTTTCTTTTCTTTTATTCCAGGAAACAGTTGCCATGAAGAGAAATGTTGAAGAGAGGAAATGTGCATCCTCTGTATCTCCTATTCTACAGAAACCACTTCCTTATTACCCCCCAAAAAACAAAGTGTTTTCCTTCTCTTACATGAGCCTCTTGTTTCTCTTGACCCGAGGGCTTGATTTCTCCCTCTGAGGCACACAGGAAACAGTCCCTTCACCCTGAATCACCCTTCTATATATCCCATCCCTCAGCATGATCTTTCTCTGTGTTTCCAATGATTTCATGTGACTTGTGAATGGGCCTCTTGTGGGGTAATTTAGTGGTAAATTATTCTCCATCTCTCTTCTCTGTTGTGCTCTCATTCTCTATCTCTGCAACTTACACTGTTGTCATTTTAGCCTGGGTATTAACATCCATCAAAGGTAATTTGATCACTGGTGGTCAGGAGAGTCAAATTGCTGTTCACACCTGGTATTAACAGGCGTCTCAAATGTGTTTGCTGTTATGTTGTGATCAGATTTCGTCAAGTGGGGGGCTTCTGATGCACTAAAAAAACTACAGAAAGAGAAATGTTCTTTACAAATATGCAATTCAAAACATCCAACAGTCCACATAAAAGTCCAGAGAAGATGTAAAAATGCATACATATATATATATATATATATACATATATATATATACATATACATATATATATATATATACATATATATATACATATATATATATATATATATATACATATATATATATATATATATATATATATATATATATATATATATATATATATATATATATATATATATATATATATATATATATATATATATATATATATATATATATATATATATACACACACACTTTTTTTTTTCATTGTATAAATCAGTCTTCATAGTTGAAAATAAATTGCTGTCTACATATTAAGAAATTGGACTCTTGTAAGGGGATCAGAATATGGGGATCTGTTAAATCAAAAAGTTTGAAAATCAGTGAATGTTGATGTCAGAAGTCTTGTGCATGTACAGTACAGTCCAAAAGTTTGGGACCACTAAGATTTTTAATGTTTTTAAAAGAAGTTTCGTCTGCTCACCAAGGCTACGTTTATTTAATTAAAAATACAGTAAAAAACAGTAATATTGTGAAATATTATTACAATTTAAAATAACTGTATACTATTTAAATATATTTGACAAAGTAATTTATTCCTGTGATGCAAAGCTGAATTTTCAGCATCGTTACTCCAGTCTTCAGTGTCACATGATCCTTCAGAAATCATTCTAATATGCTGATTTGCTGCTCAAGAAACATTTATGATTATTTTCAATGTTGAAAACAGTTGTGTACTTTTTTTTCCAGGATTCCTTGATGAATAGAAAGTTCAAAAGAACAGCATTTATCTGTGAAAGCTTCTGTAACATTATACACTACCGTTCAAAAGTTTGGGGTCACTAAGAATTTTTATTTTTATTTTTTTTTTAAAGAAATTAAAGAAATGAATACTTTTATTCAGCGAGGATGCATTAAATCAATCAAAAGTGGCAGTAAAGACATTTATAATGTTACAAAAGATCAGATTTCAGATAAACACTGTTCTTTTGAACTTTCTATTCATCAAATAATCCTGAAAAAAAATATTGTACACAAATATTTTGTACAATTGTACACATTAAATGTTTCTTGAGCAGCAGATCAGCATATTAGAATGATTTCTGAAGGATCATGTGACACTGAAGACTGGAGTAACGATGCTGAAAATTCAGCTCTGCCATCACAGGAATAAATTATTTTGTCAAATATATTCAAATAGTACACAGTTATTTTAAATTGTAATAACATTTCACAATATTACTGTTTTTTACTGTATTTTTAATTAAATAAATGTCGCCTTGGTGAGAAGACGAAACTTCTTTTAAAAACATTAAAAATCTTTGTGGTTCCAAACTTTTGGACTGTACTGTACATGCATCCACTTTTCCACATTTTTCATTCATATAAAACTCTTTTAAAGCCATACTCAACCAGTTTGAAACAATTATTTTGGTGGAGTGATAATGGTCAATATTTGGTCTTTCAAGTCATGCATTTCTTACTACCTCCATAACTGGTTTGAGTGATCGTATCACAGATGTTTTGGATCATGTTTACACCTTTATTTATTGCTGTCCACTTTTGATCAGTTTACCCAAGATGTATCTAGTCTAAACATGGTCTTTGTCTAAAAAAGTTGTTTTTTCTCTGATCTGCTATCTAGTAAAGGAAGCATTTGCGTATTGCATCACTGACCAGCTCCTGTGTGACCCGGTGGTGACCTCTTGCCCTGTTTATATCTTTGTCTTACCTCCTTTAGATGTTGATTTGAAACTATAAACATCTTAAATCACTCAATAACGGTATCTTCAGCAACTCTTCTAATCTAGAATGTATCACATGTCAGATAAATAGCTCATGTGGTCAGACAAGAAATCAGAAATGACAAGCTGCGGTCATCTACCCCCAAACTGACCACGTTCACCCTAATGGTGTGAATGCCTTAAGCAACCCTGTGAAACTAAAATCTGCACTTATACTTTCTCACGATAACATCTTCTCATGAACGTATCCTTCCTCCCACAAACTCTCACTCCTAATTTGTCTTCTCCCTTACAGGATGATCAAGGCATAACAAGCCGACATCAGTATGATGATAGATGTTTAAAGACGAGATCAACAGGCACCAGAGTCTCCTTCCCAGCATTCCCTTTACCCATATCTCTCCCGCCAATGGAGGAATTCTCAGCACTCCCTTTCTATGTGACCCCATGATGCAAAGGTCTTCATGCACTGAAATGATTTCATGGCCAAAGCATTAATGAGATGATGTCACTTCACACCCCAAAACCTCATTTCAGCAACGCCACGGTTTTCCGCTGACATCACCGTGCAGAATTCATGTCAGGCGAGGCCCCTGAGAACAGATGCACTCAGGTCCCGTAAATAGAAGAGTGTTGAGCTAATTTGAAGTAGACACTGAAGAGGCAACAGATGTAACTCTCATGACAGCGATGCAAAACGTTTCTGCCGAAAACAAGGTCACGCCTGCGGCAGGACACATCTCAGATAGCAGAGGAATGCTGAGAGATCAGCACAGGAAAAGAGTTCATCGAGTTTCTATGATATTGTTGCCAAAAGTTAATCGTAATTCTCTTTAGCTAATGAGTCGTAACCTTAAATGTTTTCAAAGTCAACAAGAAATGGCATTCAAAACCCACTTTCCTTCTGTAATTGGAATATTTTTGTATGTAGGAAGATACTTTAGTATATACAGTGGTAATTGATTGGATTATGAAAAGTGGGAGGTACATACCAGAACAGAGTCAGACTTCATCTCATTTGTAGGTATTCATATGTTTATCCTTACATATTTGTACATTTGGATATGTGATGAAGTGTAGTAAATGGGAGTATAGGGTATATGTCAAACATTGCTTGACCAAACTGGAACCCTGGTCTCATCACATCTGCTTGTCAGAGAAAGTGTTAACAGCAGTATGAACTGACAGCGATATCTATAGACTTTTAATCAGCGAACAAAGTTCACGTTGTTATTGGTGTTTTATTCTAATAAATATCTAAACATTAGTGTGAAGAAGAAAAATGAAAATCTGCATATGTGAGGAACATCAGTTATGTTCATCTTTGCTCGCTCCTTTTAAGTTATCTTGAATAAAAGTAAATTTTTTCATGAAGCACATACAAAAGACCTAACCATGAAGTGATGTGATCTGATTTACAGAATACGAAGTTAAGTTACCCTATTGAAAACATCTAAAATGTGTAAGTATTTTTTTTTTCCTTTGACCATGAAATCATTTCAGCGCTTTGCATCACAGATTCACATAGAAATGGAATTGTCAAATTAGTTAAATGTGATTCAGGTATTATATACATATCAGTATTAATGCTTCACTAATTAATTCTAGTAATGCTAAAAAAAAGGTGCCCTAGAATTAAAAATTTAATTTTGTCTTGGCATAGTTGAATAACAAGAGTTCAGTACATGGAAATGACATACAGTGAGTCTCAAACTCCATTGTTTCCTCCTTCTTATATAAATCTCATTTGTTTAAAAGACCTCCGAAGAACAGGCGAATCTCAACATAACACCGACTGTTACGTAACAGTCGGGATCATTAATATGTACGGCCCCAATATTTGCATATGCCAGCCCATGATCGAGGCATTACACAAGGGCAGAACGACTGGATGTGCACAGCTGAATCATCAGACTATGTAAGCAAGCAAGGAAAACAGCGAAAAATGGCAGAGGGAGCAATAATAACTGACATGATCCATGATAACATGATATTTTTAGTGATATTTGTAAATTGTCTTTCTAAATGTTTTGTTAGCATGTTGCTAATGTACAGTACTGTTAAATGTGGTTAAAGTTACCATCGTTTCTTACTGTATTCACAGAGACAAGAGCCGTCGCTATTTTCATTATTGCAGTCTGTAAAATTCCCAAACAACTTCATTTTTTATAAATCTCTCCCACAGTGTAGCATTAGCCGTTAGCCATGGATCACAGCCTCAAATTCATTCAGAATCAAAAGTAAACAATATAACAGTATACAATACTCACATAATCCGATGCATGCATGCAGCATGCATGACGAACACTTTGTAAAGATCCATTTTGAGGGTTATATTAGATGTGTAAACTTTGTTTATGCACTGTTTAAGGCAAGCGCGAGCTCCGGGGGCGGAGAGCACGAGATACCTTAGACTTATATTACATCTTGTAAAAAAACATTTGATGGCACCTTTAAAAAATTACAAACAAAGAGTGAGTAAACATAACTTGAGAATTTCTAATTATGCGGCCACCAAGAATTGTGTGTACCCTTTACTTGAAAATATTCTGTTAAATTTACTATCAATTTCTATTTCATAGCTTATTTAAAATACCTACTCCAAAAAAATTCAGTGTGAAACATCACAAACACCCACTTTTGAGGAGGTTTTTCACCAGATTTTGGAGGCTGAAGGTCAAGATCGCCCTCAAGACCATCATGACCTTTTTTCTAATTAAAGGGATAGTTCACCCAAAAATGAAAATGTTATGTTTATCTGCTTACCCCCAGGGCATCCAAGATGTAGATGACTTTTTTTCTTCAGTCGAACGCGAATTATGATTTTTAACTGCAACCGCTGCCGTCTGTCAGTCAAATAATAGCAGTGATTGGGAACTTGAACAATAAGAGTCGAAAAAACTTCCATAGACAAATCCAAATTAAACCCTGCGGCTCGTGACGGCACATTGATGTCCTAAGACACGAAACGATCGGTTTGTGCAAGAAACCGAACATTATTTATATATTTTTTTACCTCTAATACACCACTATGTCCAACTTCGTTCAGCTTCCGGCTAGTGAGGTCTTATCGCGCTCTGACAACGGAAGTGATGTCTCGCGCTCATTGAAGTATAAGGGCAAGACATCACTTCCGTCATCACAACACGTTTTTTGACCTCACTAACAGGAAGCTGAACGAAGTTGGACATAGTGGTGTATTAGAGCTAAAAATTATATAAATAATGTTCGGTTTCTCGCAAAAACCGATCGTTTCGTGTCTTAAGACATCAATGTGCCGTCACGAGCCGCAGGGTTTCATTTGGATTTGTCTATGGAAGTTTTTTCGACTCTTATTGTTCAAGTTCCCATCTACTGCTATTATTTGACTGACAGACGGCAGCGGTTGCAGTTAAAAATCATAATTTGCGTTCGACTGAAGAAAAAAAGTCACCTACATCTTGGATGCACTGGGGGTAAGCAGATAAACATCAAATTTTCATTTTTGGGTGAACTATCCCTTTAATCGTTATTTTCTATTATTATTGTAACATTTTAACTTTTATCTAGCATTTAACTTAAAGGTGCAATATGTAAAATGTTATGTCCGCTATAGAGGTCGCTAGAGGCCTATTCAAAACAAAGGCGTAGCCTGATGACGCCAGGTTTGAGCGCAGAATCTTGGGATATGTGGTCTCCACCTCACAGCCAGTGGAAAATAATTGGGATAGGACTCGGGCAGAAATCATGTTCATGGATGCCATTATTAAAGGTGCCCTAGAATCAGAATTTGAATTTTCCTCGGCATAGTTGAATAACAAGAGTTCAGTACATGGAAAAGACATACATTGAGTCTCAAACTCCATTGTTTCCTCCTTCTTATGTAAATCTCATTTGTTTTTAAGACTTCCGGAAAACACTCGGATCTCAACATAACACCGACTGTTATGTAACAGTCGGGATCATTCATATGTATGACCCCAATATTTGCATAATGCCAGCCTATTCGACGCATTAGTCAAGGAAAGGCAGTATTAAAGGGATAGTTCACCCAAAAATGAAAATTTGATGTTTATCTGCTTACCCCCAGCACTGTAAAAAGTGCTACACCCACAAAGTAGATTTTATATACTTTAAATAGTTGTAATCTAGTTTATTTTATTTGTTTTATACTAAAAAGTATCAATATACTTCCTCTTTACTTAAAATACATCAGTTTTTATATAACAATATATTTTAAGTAAAACTATTGCAATTTATTTGAGTAGTTATTTGTATGTGGTTGTTGTGTACAAGAAATGTTATAAAAGTGAGTTGACATACACAATTTATTAGAGCAGCTGTCGATGTGGCAGGTGTGTGTGTTCATCAAACTTAAATGTTTTAAATTTTATAAGTTGGCATTATCCGTTTTTCACTGGCGGGACTCACAGGCAGATGCAGCATCTTCCTCGGCACTTCAACTGTTTGTTTGCTACAGCGGATCTGAATTTCAGGGACTGATAACACGGTAAGTTGAGCAAATTTAGCCGAATGATTGTTGATGTAAAGTCACGCGAAATTGCTTACTCCACTAGGAAGCTGAGGTTAGGCTTGCAAATTGTACTGTATAGCTAGCTATCCTGCACATATGGCATGTTAAGATGGCTGCACAGTGCTAAACAGTGTGGTCTTGTAGGCAACGATCGGCAGACAACGGCAGTTGAGACTGTTGTTAATATGAAATTAAATTAGTGTAGTCATGCATACTATGTGTTTTAAGTCTACTTTGGCTAACGCTAACTAACGATTAAAAGTGATATTATTTGTAAAATCAGTGCCAAAGTAGCCCTAAAACATATTAGGCACGACTATAGCACTTATTTAATTTCATATTAACAACACGGTCTCTGGTGGGGGATGCCGCTGTCATGGGGTGTCATGGGGTGTCATGGGGTGTCGTGGGGTTATCATCAGCAGCAGATAGTTGTATGATTTTAGAGATTTGATCCATGTTTTTTTTTTAATGCTGCATAATAAATTAATAACAGATTTTTGGTTGGGGAAAAAACTAAAATATTTCTATACTATTATTTAAATAAGTTACATTTACCTTAACCTATTTTCCTGGTCTTTAGATACCAAAGAACTTTTTTTTTTACCTTGGGTCTTCAAGCTTCACATCCAGGTAAGAAAAACTTCAAAATAAATACAATTACAGCTATAACTATTCCCAGTTAAGTAAAACATAGAAAAAAATGCAAACGTGTGAGCTCCATACAATTACATTTCTGAAGAAGTTTTTTATGTACCTACCACCAATAGAAGGCAGATATGATAATCTATGATCATCTCCTTCTCCCCACAAAAAAAAAAAAAAAAAAAACAGTAAAAATCACCAAATAGAGCAGTTTCTTATTATCAGTCAGTCTTTCTCTGAAGCAGATTGCTTGCTAAACAATGCCAGACTGAATGTAAAAATAATATGATGTTTTGTGATCTTTTTAAGGCAACATCATCAAAGTGGAGACAGCTGTAAAATTTCGAGTCATCCTGGAAAATGAAATAAATAAACGTTTTCTTCTTGGAATGCCACATACAGTTAAAGAGTTTGAAGAAGTGATAAAAGAAACATTTGGGATCTCAGTGGACCAGGATTTTGATGACTTTGTTACTTTAAGTTCAACTGATGACCTGAAGGATAGGGACACGCTGAATGAAGGTAGTGTATGTTCTACCTGTCATATTGTTTACAAATGTTGACATTCCTGAGCTTATGGTTGTGAATTTTGATCAGATTTTACTTTTTGATAGGAACCATTTGCCTGTGGAGAAAAGGAGAAAGGTGGTCCTGAGATGCCTGATTGAGTACATGGGGGAGAGACGGAGACCTCATCCACCACGTATGTATTGGGCTTAAAGCTACTTGTCTATTTTTCTGTATGTATGTATTAATATTGAGATGATATGGGGTTATTACATTTGCTCTTGGAAGATATTTAAACTCTGTAGCTTAATAAACAGTAATGTGATGACCAATCAGGCAAGGACAATTGCATTGTTTTATTGTAATGCATCCTTTGAACCAGAAAAAGACAACATTCATGCTACAGTAGATCATGATAGTTTAGTACCCACACTCTATGGCATGGTAGACTTCACTCTGATCACATGCTCTAGCCACAGTGTCCATCTAGTATCCACCACCTTTAGCAACAAAAGTAAAATTTTGACTTTGTGTCTTATCTGTCTTCTACCTGTCTGCAATATTCATCTCATTACCTGTTTGTCTGACCAAACTCTTGATTCTTTTTTGTCTCC
Organism: Chanodichthys erythropterus; assembly: GCF_024489055.1. NCBI lineage: Eukaryota > Metazoa > Chordata > Actinopteri > Cypriniformes > Xenocyprididae > Chanodichthys > Chanodichthys erythropterus. Next base: position 29,575,830 of record NC_090240.1, read on the forward strand.
ACTAATAGAGTCATGATGAAACAGAGGTGCACATGGAGCTCGGCAGTTCCACTGAAAATGTACATGTGCCATCAGCCCGATACGATTGGGATCATCATTGAAGGACAGCCCGTGGTCAGAGGTGTGCCAAACCTGTCGAAAGCATGCTGCCTCCTGTTTGGACTTAACTATGCCCTCGACCTCATGTTTCCCTCAAAACTGGTGAACACTTTTGAGATACTGTATATCAGAGACTCTTTTTGGGATTGGACCCCTGCATCCTAAGCCATCATCCAAGTACGCAAATCTCCTCACCAAGTTATTTTAGATGATTTATCAATGGCATATGGCATTGTTTTCCATAATGTGATACAATATGATGTTATGGCACACATTTACCTTTATCTAAACATTGCAGATTGGGCAGATTTTGATATTTTACCTTACTGTTCAGAACAGGTTGAAAATACACTTGTACAGTGTTTATTTATTTATTTATTTATTTATATATATTATTGTGTACATGTACGGCCACATTTATTGGCTGTTTTGTAGTCACTGTTAAGAGTGACACTGGTTGACATTGAATAAATGTTATTGTCTTCAATCTATCTTCCCATCTTTTTCTTCTTCAATTGAATTTGTAATAGTTATTGTTTTTAAATTTTATTGTTATTAAATCTAATCACTGAAGTGCTTAGAATATAGACATTTAGATTTCTTTTCTGAGGTTATAGCCAGGACTAAATTAAAATGGTTTTTTTTCACATATAATTAGGTTAATTTTACTAAGAAAATAAAGTTCATAAAACCTAATTAAAATGAGTACAGGTAACTTGTAGCAACCCATAAATAAGTTACCTGTACCAATAAAAGTAAATTTATCCAACGGAGAATTACTAGTACTATTAGTTAACTCAACTTGATTTTGTTGCGTTTGTATTAAGTAATGTTACAGTGTTTATTATACTTAAAAAAGGCTGCAACTCAACTTAAAACATCCAATGCAGCCACTTGCCTCACTTTTTATAAGTTAGATCTAGGTATTACTTTTTACAGTGAGGGCATCCAAGATGTAGGTGACTTTTTTTCTTCAGTCGAACGCAAATTATGATTTTTAACTGCAACCGCTGCCGTCTGTCAGTCAAATAATAGCAGTGATTGGGAACTTGAACAATAAGAGTCGAAAAAACTTCCATAGACAAATCCAAATTAAAACCTGCGGCTCGTGACGACACATTAATGTCCTAAGAGACGAAACGATCGGTTTGTGCGAGAAACCGAACATTATTTATATAATTTTTACCTCTAATACACCACTTTGTCCAACTTCGTTCAGCTTCCTGGAACCCTGGTCTCAAACTGTGTTTATGCGATGTATATATAGTTGAGAGCTCGTGTGGCAGAGGAAGCGCATCTCTTAAAGGGGCTGTGCTGAAAAAATCAGTGCATAGTTAATGATGCCCCAAAATAGGCAGTTAAAAAAATGTATTAAAAAAAATCTATGGGGTATTTTGAGCTGAAACTTCACAGACACATTCAGGGGACACCTAGGACTTATATTACATCTTGTAAAAAAACAATCTAGGGCACCTTTAACTTTACTGTAGTATGAAGCAGAGCAGGACCTAATGTTGTGGGAGCATTAACAAGGCCGCTGGAGAGACTGCGCAACACACGCCACAAGCAGCGGAATTTTTATTTTGCCACAGTTGCCGGCGCTGCTTCCGCTTTTCCAGTCATGAGTATGAGGTAACGCAGCTCTGTTTATCATATTAGATACATTTGAGTGTGTTGAAAATGATGTTATAACGTTACTCTGTGCGTTCGCTCGGTGGCTGCTGTGAGACACTTGTTGCACACTGCAGTAAACTATCGATTTTAGAATATCTTATTAAATGCTGGATGGCTTGTGTTGATAAATGGCATGCAATTAATTTTAAAATGTATTGTATGATGGAGAAAATGCTGTATTACTGTTAATAAAAATAAAGCTGTATCTGATTATGCTATGTTAGCTACTTGACAAAACAGTGTTTTTCTCTGAGACATGGTAAAGCATGGTACTCACAAAAAATCAAGAAAATTAGATTTAAACAATAAGTCTAAACATGTTGAACTATATAACAATAATTAGTTTTCTGTCTATAAATATATCAAATATATCAGTTTTCCCCTTGTCTATTAAAACATGTAATATATTAAAGCATCTTTGGTGTTTCTATGGTTTCTACAAAATAAAACCGGAAACCGAGGGTAATGCGTGTATGACGCAATTGAAAGACGACTCCTCACACGTCCCAGAGCCTTGGTTAAAATTGCAATTTTCTCAAGATTTACAAATAGTTGTAATCATTTGGGATATTGTAAGTACTCAAGTGAACAAAATATATAACACTGGACTAGTGGTTTTTGGATATTTTACTGCAAAATTCTTCTAGACTAGATGAGGTCAGCTCAAGGGATAGTAATTTCAGAGCAACATGATGACAAACTGCACATTAAGACCAGGAACTTGCATTAAGAAGTAAATAAGGTAAAGTTTGATTTCAAGTTAACTTTAAACTCACAGCTAGGGAGGATTGCCATTGGTCGTGTCTCCTGAGGTCTCCCTCTAGCACACCATAAAAGGCCGGGGGCATGACTTACACCATACTGCAGCTAATTACATACCTCTCTCATCATTCATCTGCATGATGTCAGCACATCCCTCCTGTGTTTTGGGATCTACAGCAGAGTGAGTTGATCATGATATGTCTCATGAGAGCCACTTTAAAAGGGGTTTATGTATAAAATAATTAGCTTCTTCATGAAAAATGTGAGTAGGCGAGTTAGATTTTCCTTTAACATGTAATTTACTGTGCAACCTTCTTTGTTTTCCTTTGGAAGAGAAGATGTCATTTGTTAGGTAATGTAAAAACTATTTGGAAGAGATTACAGCTGTATTGTTTTCAAAAGGCACTCCATCGCCACGAGTGTTTACACATCAGTGTTGTCAGAACAATGGGAGGCACTGAGACTTATGAAAAACTACAAAGAACGAGATGGCAGGGAATAAAGATGAAAATGGATATGTGAGGCAACACCAGTGAGAAATGGATCGAAAGAAGGCCTCTTCCCAGCAAGGTACAATTTACACAAGAATTTACACTATTTGCAGCATAGCAGGCTAATCCCTATGGAAAAAAAAGACTAGTTTGCAGCAAGAAATATAAAGAGGGAAGATAAAGATCAGTATGTGTATCAGGCACTTACTGTAACTCCTATTTATCTCTTTAAAAACATCTTTCTCTTTCCTACACATCTGTTCTTGTGTACAAATCTTGTTTATTCTTAAAACTCAGGATTGTGTACTATGAATATTGTTGGCTCCTATGACCATTTGCTTGTTATTTTCCTCATTTTAAAGTCACTTTGGATAAAAGCGTACACTAAATAAATAAACATAAACGTATCTCAATGTGTATCACGTTATTTAAAGGTGCCCTACAATTAAAAATTTAATTTATCTTAGTTAAATAACAAGAGCTCAATACATGGAAATGACATACAGTGAGTCTCAAACACCGTTGTTTCCTCCTTATATAAATCTCATTTGTTTAAAAGACCTCAGAAGAACAGGCGAATCTCAACATAACACCGACTGTTATGTAACAGTCGGGATCATTCATATGTACGGCCCCAATATTTGCATATGCCAGCTCATGTTCAAGCATTAGACAAGGGCAGGACGTCTGGATCTGCACAGCTGAATCATCAGACTAGGTAAGCAAGCAAGAACAACAGCGAAAAATTATATTTTTAGTTATATTTGTAAATTGTCTTTTTAAATGTTTCTTTAGCATGTTGCTAATGTACTGTTAAATGTGGTTAAAGTTACCATCGTTTCTCACTGTATTCACGGAGACAAGAATTCATGTATTCACGTTATTTTCATTTTTTAAACACTTGCAGTCTGTATAATTCATAAACTTCATTCTTTATAAATCTCTCCAACAGTGTGTAATGTTAGCTTTAGCCACAGAGCATACTATCAAACTCATTCAGAATCAAATGTAAACATCCAAATAAATACCATACTTACGTGATTAGACATGTTGCATGACGAACACTTTGTAAAGATCAATTTTGAGGGTTATATTAGCTGTGTGAACTTTGTTTATGCTGTTAAAGGCAAGCGCGAGCTCCGGGGGCGTGGAGCGTGAGGAATTAAAGGGGCCGCAGCCTAAATCGGCTCATATTTAATGATGCCCCAAAATAGGCAGTTAAAAAAATTTTTTAAAAATCTATGGGGTATTTTGAGCTGAAACTTCACAGACACATTCAGGGGACACCTTAGACTTATATTACATCTTTTAAAAAGACGTTCTATGGCACTTGATCATATAGAGTGTAACAGTGTATCCCTGCCTACTTTTAAAAGTCTTAAAAAGTCTTCCTTAAAGTGTTATAACCCAAAGTGAATCATAACATTTATATGAAGCAAAAAATTATTTGAAAATCAGACAAAAATACAAAATACGAGGGTACAAGGTACAAGACTGTGTACTTAAAGGCTTTAGTGAGGGAAAGAACTACAATCCCATTAACCATTGCGAACAGCATAATCAAATTAAAAATGGTGCAGAGATATAAAAATACTCTTTTAAAATGTTGATTATATATCAACAGATTACATCATTTACAGTGCGTCATAGGAGTAGATAAAGAGCTCTTTTGGCATGTTTAGCTTTTTTCGACTGATTAGTGTAATTTTCTGCAGAGCATCATGGGTAATGTAGTTTTGCACCACAAATTCCGCTGTTCAACATGATTATTTTAAAAATAAGTTGAAATAATGTGGGCTTCAACAGAAGTAAATGCTACCGATAACAGCCTCATAGCTCACTGTAGGGCTATCTTTAAAGATGTATAAATTATTGTTAAAATGTATTTCCCTATGGAGAAAATGAATGGAGTTTTTACCTCCGGAACCCAACTGTTGCACACTATTTTCTGCAGAATTTGATGAAATTAATTTGATGAATATCACATTTCATCCAAATTAAAATTGACCCACAGATGTTCTTAATAGATTTTGTGAGATTTATCCTTTCACACAAACTCTTATGACTCCTATAGACATTTTTCTTTTCAGGAAACTTTACTTCAGCCGATGTGCATGCTGTTTTCTGGATTCCCTTGGAAAACCTTGGCTATGTTGTCATGTTCTGCCTTTGTTAAGCTCCTTTCTTATTTTCCTGCACGACGGCCGTGTGCTTGCAAATATATGACATAATTGATTTCGTATGGTTTTAGTACCTCTGTAGTACCTCTGCTGAAATGTAGGCAACAAAAGAAGATTTTCAATACTGTAACATCAGTTGTCATCAAACAATATATGTTAGGATTTGATGTGCATTTTTTTGTCAATAATATGACAGAAACCAACTGTGATATGACATTTCAGGGTTCAGTGCTCCAAGTCACCCATAATTTACATCATATGGGTGGATCGTCGTTGTGTGATTCATAGATCTCCCCCTGCCTTCAAAATGAGGAAGTACAGCATGGCAATAGCCCTTCTTCTGCTCCCAGAAATAAAATCTGCTTTAGAAAGGGAAATGTCACTTACCACAACTTCCGTTCACAGCTGCCTTAGGTTGCTAAGGGAATATTTCGGTACAAATAAACACTCAGAATTTAGTTAGAAACTAGATGTGATTTAGGAGGAGAGGAAATAGCATCTATCTAACATCCATTCAGCAATTTTTAATTGACTGTAATTTCCTATACAGCAGTTAATATGTTGCTATAACCACAAGTAACAACAAAGCAACAAGTGGCTGTGAGCAGCAAAACTGTTTACAAAATGAGTCACTACTAGCACAGTTCAGTGCACAGTACTTACAACACAAATGTCTCCACTCACCAATATTTTTTCAGCTGTCATGGTAGCCTTTGTGTTCTTTCCTCCATTGGTCCTTATGTTACTTCACTGGAACAAGAACATGTAGTTGTTTCCGTTGCCTGTGAACTTTCTAAGTTCCACGAGAAAACATTGAATGGAAAAAGGCATGCGCCTTATTTAGTTATTTAGCCCAAACAATTTTGAGGCTTAAATTGTGTTTATTTAGTCATTTTTAGGAATGTTTCTATTGTCAGGAATTGACATAATAGTGTGACATAAGAGGGAGCTTGATGTGATAACAACATAAATCATGACACAGCATAATTATGTATAATTTCTGTGCAAACGCTATGATGCTAGGCTGTTGTAGATGGTTTCCTGGGATCATAGGGGCTTTCGCACGAGGAACCTTTTCATAGTTCCTAGAACTACTGGCGGAAGTACCCAGATTTTGCAGTGTTCGCACCGCAGGAACTAGGAATGATTTTAGTTCTAGGAACTCCTGTGGGAACTAAATTAGCTCCTACTTCAGAGTAGGGTCTAAACCAGCACTATAGGAACTATCAGTTATGCAAGTGTACGTTGATTGGTCAAACGCATGTCAAACACTGGCACCCGGCATTTTTAAATAGCCATGTAAACATATTTATTTCACGAACATGTGGTTTCTAAGGAGAGCCGAGGGGTTGATAGCATGTTGCTATGAGGTTGTTAGGGCTTCCTGGGGTGGTTAGGTGGTTATTGACTGGTTAAAGAACCAATACCTAAGTCTATAACCTTTGTCTCTATGTGACTCTAATGTGGCTTAAGTCCCTCCTTTAACACATAGCTGGTATTTTTCTGCCAGGTTTATTGTCCGCCAGGTAAATAAAAGTTTAAAGGTCACTTTAAAAAATAAAAGCATACCTCTTCTCAGTAAGTGGCATGATTTGAGTTATCATCCATATCTGAAGCACTTACAGTGTGACACATGCTGGTGTGTAATAACTTGTGTTAAACTTAAACTAAAATTGAAATAAAAGCTAATTTAAATATTTATAAATACTATAATAGTATATAAATAATACTAACAGTGGCTCTAGCAAGCACCACTAATAATAATTAGGTATATGTCATATTGGCTTGGTCATTCAGTATTTGCAGCTCTGTGACAAATTCTTAACACTAAACAGAATAATCACCAACATTGACATTCAGACCACCATTAAGTTTTTTTTTTGTTTTTTTTGTTTTTTCAGCTAGAAACTATTTTCCATTTGTCAACCAGCCTCTTTCTGCCAAGTTCTTAACTTGCTTATTCATTTTACAAGTGCATAAAATAGCAAAAAGTACCTTTCCATCATTCTTGAGTCACACTTTTACAACTTTACCTCTTTCCTCACATGTTAAGTTTTCCTCCATTCATTGTGTTCCAGAGGGAGGTTTTAAATCTATTCTGAGTGTAGATGTTGGAGTGCACTGACTGGATTCAATGGGAGTTGTTGTATCATTCCCTTTGTAAGCGGTACAGAATTCTCTCAGGCTGCAGTTATGAAGAAAATTATTGTGGCTCATCAGACTTTCTGAAGCTCTAATGACAGAGAGCTGACTGTGATCAGCAGAGAGCATTGTTTTGAATTACTGGATGGCAGTGGCGTAACTTTGTTTTAGAAAGTGGGTGGGACAAGAATGTGTGTGGTGGTGGGGGGGGGGGGGGGGGTGTGTATTGTAATTGTATCATTATAATAATAAATGCACAAAGACCTCATGTTTAATATGATAGTTTCATCCTTAAATCTACTATAATACAATATATTGTTAGTCCCGAGAGTATATAGGTTTGCCAATAAATATGTGAATCCGCACTTAATATTAGATTGTCCTAATGGACTAGTGGTAGGATCCCAGCACCAGATTGCCTCTTATTTAACACAAATGAATGAACTGCTAATCAACTAGAGATGTTTTTTTTTTTGTATTTTGTATTGTACATCCATGCCGTGAGATGTTTCAAAAAGTGGTGGGGACAATATCGACCCTGGTAAAAAGTGGTGGGTACATGTCCCACCCGTCCCACCTGCAAATTACGCCTATGCTGGATGGTCTTAGATATACAGACTGATGAAACCCTTTCAACCTCATAGTGCTTTGGTGATCACTGAACTTGTAATCGGAAATTATTTTTTTAGCTTGTCAACAATCCAATTGATCAGCTGATGATGTCTTTCTGAGAGAAAAAAAATCAGTAGATGAAAACTCCAAAAAACTGTTTTAAAAGTTGTTAGTTGTGAAAATTACAAGATCTAGTGCCATTCCCTCACAACCTCGTTTTCTTTGGTAAATTCAATATGGCGTCTAGCCTGACCAGATTGTTAAGGACTTATGCCGCATTCCAGGCAACCCGTAACCCATGTTTTTCCAACCTTCTACCCGTGAAAGTGCACTGGAACAGCAGTCAAAGCCGTGACTTCCCACCCGTGAACTCGTACTAGATCGATGTACTCCCAGTTACGGGTTCTGACGTCACATAGCCCGCGAAACAACAATGGCAGCCCCTACGGATGCGGTGTTTATGCAAGTGCACGGTAAAATAGCGTGAAATACAAGTAGCTTCTCTTGTCTTATGCGCCGTTTTCCTCTTCTGTTTCCCTCAAATAAGCAAGGAGTAAGCACATTTGGCGATAGAAATAATTGTTAATGAGCATAAGCCGTACGGCCCGTCATGTTAGTTTGTTTACACTTTACCGCAGTTTGGCTTGACTTTCCTGGAACGCTACAAAGTCGTGAGTCGTGATTTGAAGCCGTGAATTACAGGCTCAAAAACCTGCCTGGAACGCAGCATACCTCAAATGAGAAGAGAGGTGTTTTCACAGTAAATTAGACTAGTATTACAAATGGATTAATGATGCCCGTTTCATACCTCATACAAAGGCAGCACGTAACCAGTACGTCGGCTTATTTATTTTGGCGCCCATCATTCATACTGCCCGCGTAAACAGCTCGAGCGTCTCTGTGGTGTCCATTTTGCCGCGCATAATGCGCTGAACTCTGCGGAAAACATTGGAAATGCAAAATAAACCTATTTATCAACATAATATTTTGCAATATAGGCTTTTAAAAAGCAACCTAAAATTTCATGGCGAAATACTCGCCTACGTTTGAAGGAAAAAATGTCGGGTTTGATGCAAGTTCCACGCGCGCAGCGACCAGCACACAAACACGGTCTATTCAGATTATGCAGTTCAAGGCTATAGTTTGGTGTTTGGCTTCGGTTAATTAATTACCATTTGGATGTAAATGTGGTCCGGCTCCTCGTGTAAATTAGATTTCATGAAGAGCTGGTTATCATTTTATTCAGTCACTACTTGAATAAAAGTTTGTCAAACAATTTATGGCGTTGCGCTGGGAAGCCCCGCCCACAGTGAAATCTCATAGGTTCAAAATACTGTTCCACACATGGTTCCACATAACTTATTAACCACTAAACAAAAATATGTTCTGTGTGATGTCCGTTTTTGTTTCACTTTGCGTTGTATTTGCTCTTTCAGTGTGGAGAGACAAATTAATTGTCACATCAAACTTGCATAAGAGCTGTTTAGAATCGTTTTAACCAAGACAATGATAATTGTAACAATAATAATTAAAAAGACAAAGGAAAAACGCCATAGGAACTCAAAAATGTCAAGGATCACAAAGTCAAATAGGCCTAGGCTACTTTTTTTCCTGTAAATGTGATCAGCCCTGGCGCATACTTCAGCTTATCTAAACCTGCTACTGTTCAAGTGTTCGTCACGTCATTCTGTCTTGTTATTCAGCAAATACACTTTGGCATTTCCTTAACATTGCATTGTATTGCAAAGTCATTGGTTCTTACACTATCTGCATTCCTTCGGCTCTTCCGGCTTTTGGAAGCGAGACACAATGGTGAAGCCGAGACAGGAAGTGATGAATGATTGACAAATCTCCCTTATTTCTTCATGATTATTGCTTAGATCCTGTTATGCTCATATATTAGTGTCATACATATATAAGTGATAAGAATAAGTGATATGTGCTGGCAGTGTTGTTGCTAATTAATGATTTTTATAACTTAAATTGAAAATGCTTCAAAAGGCATGAGAACTTCCTTATATAGGTATAATCAAAAATTCCTTCAGAAAAAGATCTATTCAATTCACTTTTATTTGTATAGCACTTTTCACAATATCATTTCAAAGCAGCTTTACAGGAAAAATGCATTATATTACAATTTAGAGTAAACCAAATGCAAAAACACTTTCTCTCCTTTAGTAGACTTACATAACATAAGTTCTATCAAAAGTCCAGTTTTTTTGTTTTGTTTTGTTTCTAAAATAAAGAGCATGATATATTGTAGGATGATAGAACATTGGTTTAATATACAGGAGCTAAACCATTATAGATCAGTAGCCTAGCAATATTTTGTAATCAATACAGAATTTAAATAACCAGTGCATGATAAAATTGGGGTTATATATTTTATATATGTTCTATAGCTTAGCAATGTTTCTGAGGTGGAAAAAGGCTGTTTTTGAAACATATGAAGTATGATTTTTGAAAGACAAGTTGCTGTTTAATATAACACCCCGGTCTTTAACTGTAGAGGATGGATGGATATAATACAACATGAAATATATTTCATAGTAGTGATGAAATATAAATCGTTCCTAGTATCATAAGCAGCATATCAGTGGAAACTAATTGCATGTTTTATAATAATATTACCAGCAAGTATGCATTTTGAAAATGTGTATATTGAAGATAGCAGAGGGCCTAAAAAAGACCCTTGTGGCACTCCATAATTTACTGACGTTAACTTGGATAATTTCCTGTTTAAATAAACAAAATGGTAACAGAGATAAGTACGATCTAAACCACCTTAATGCTGACCCTAAATACCAGTGTAATTTTGTAATCGATCTAAGAGTATGCCATGATCTCTAGTGTCGAACGCAGCACTAAGATAAAGCAAAACTAGTATTGATATGCAGCCTTGATTAGAAGCTAAGTCATTTGTATAAAATAATATAATTTGCTATAAAGGCGGCCTGAAACCTGACTGAAATTTTTCATATCTCTTTTCTTTGCAAGAAAGAGCACAATTGAGTAGACATTTTCTTAAGTCAAAGTTTTTTTGAACTTTATCTAAAGTCAGTGTTTTATATTAAGATGTGTGTGTCATTCAAATAAATATGTTTTGCCAAAATCCATCAAAATCGTAAGTGAAAGGCAGATAGGCCAATCAGCTGGGAACATCACAACATTTTAGCAACATTTTAAGCTTTGTGTGGCAATATTTTCCACTGCTAAAGCATACAGGAAGAGAATGCAGACAAAGAGGCATTTGGTCACTGTACCCACCAAGCTGTTTCCTCCCATTCAGGGGATACAGGAAAATTTAATTGTTCTCCAGGCAAGGCATGAAGTGAAGTTCCTAAACGTAATTTAGGGAGGAGCGAGCCCATCTAATCTTCCAATCAACAGCCAGAGTATATAAGCAGCTGCTTACCTCTCTTCAGTCTCAGCTGTTTCAGCATCCCTCCACCTCCCCAAACTCCACCTTCATTTCAGGTACCTTGCCCTATGTAATCACATCCTATATTTATTCACTGGGGGATGTATCAGAGCTCGAGTTGAAGATGCTTCATCGAGCCCCTCCTCAGTGGACAGCAAGCCAAATTAGCTAACCTAATATCCTAAAGATTATATGGGCAAACGAACTCGTTAAGTGATGTTGAAAAGATGGTTGCAATTTTATTTGTAGTTGTCAAAGCAGATAAAATACAGACTTGAATTCAATTTGTATGATTAACGGACATTGGCTTAATTCCTTCCTTTGCTAAAATTAAATGATAAAATTAAAAGTGCACATTGTGCAACAAGGCATGTTGAACCTTAATATAAACCTGGGCTGTGTTTCTCAAAAGCACCAAGAGCTAAGTTGACCATAGAGACCATTGGTGGCACTGGTTCTATGATAGGCTAAGATGCTTTTGGGAAATGCAATCCCAGTCCTTCCCCAGATGCAATTCTTCAACAGTATGTCAGGAACTTTCCTCAGGCCATCCCTTCCGCTTTCAGTCTGAATGACTGTGTGGAACATTGGAGACGTTCATGTGTTTATTGAAAGCCCTGTATGGTTTCACAGCATGTCGGTGATGCTATCATCATTACTCACATTCTCTAACCAAAAACTGTTTTGTGTGAACGTTAAAGTGATAAATGACTAAAAGTCAGAAAGCAGAACTGAAAGACTTTGCGCTGGTTTAACAGTCGGCCTCTGGGGTGTGAATAAACTGAAGATGACTGCAAACAACAAGGTGTTGGAATGCCTTGGTAGAACTCATATTTGTCATAGTTAAATTCAGAGGCTGAGGACAAATTATATATATATGAGATTTGGGACACTTTTTGCCATTGAAATGGCAAGGAAACGTGTATTCACCCCTGCAGGTCTGCAGTTAATACATTTTCCATATCCATGGATTATTTTTGGTTCAGTAGCAAAGAACAAGGGAAAACAGTGAACAAGACAGGAAATTTCATCCCCTCATGCAGAATAAGGTTTATGTCTGAGAAAGAGAGGGAAACGGCAGGTTTTCCCTGGATGTAAGCCCGCTAACTAAACATCTGCCTGGATCTTGCTTAGATCTGCTCCATTCATGGGACAGTTTCGCCCTCTAGTGGAAAGGAAACCTTTGTGCTGAATGCAAATGAATTTACTTCTCATTCAATACTCAGTACATGTGTAGAAACTTGTTCCCTCAAATAATTCTCTCTCAAAATGTGTAGATAAACTCAACTTATGTTGAATATTGTTTGATACTTGACCATTCCTGTAGAGACTCAAAGATAGACTATATGATATTCTTATAATTACTAATATATAATTCAGTTCACGCACCTCAAACTCTCACATTGAAGATGGACCACAGTTGTTTTCTTCATTTTAGATTTTATTTCACTCACATTTTCATATAAAACTTTGTGTTTTGTCTCCTCTGTAGGCAACAGTTAGCATAAGTCACTCTTACAGCGTAGAATTCAAACTCCATTCAGCCTTATTAATAAAGCACCTCTAACACACACATACACACAATCATAATGCAAGTTGGTTTTCAGTTACTGTAGTGGTCTCAAATCTGAGTACTTAAAAAAGGAGGAAAACAAAAATATATCTGACAAAAAAAAAAAAAAAGATGCTTAGCATTTTAGTTACAAGTACATTAGCATGTGCAACTTTCAAGCCTCCTTTTTAAAGCCATTAGGTTTTAGACCACTGGACTGGTGGATGTTTATACGTCAAAAACGTGAACAGAAAATAAGAGTGACTAATCTGTCTACCATGTTTTGGTCAATAGCAGGCCCTTAGAGTAGACCACCATTTTTATAGATACATCCGTTTCTAGTTCAGACACTGCTACAGACAAAACTCATTCGAGTGCAGGAATGTGTGGTGGCATACAGAGAGCCAGTACATTAAGATAATTCAGTAAACTGAGACTAAAAGACATGCTAACATACAATGAGGCAAAAACAAAGTAAGAAAAAACATTTTATAAACACAGCAACAGTATAAAACAAAACAAAAAGTCTTATTTGATTGGTCATTTGCAAAACTCATAATTATTGCAGATTTAGGTTTGAATCAAGCTTAATGCTTGGAGCTTTACAAGGCTAAGTCATATGAGGAGCAACCATGCTAACAAATTCATTATTAGCCTCACATGCTCCATTTTAGCTAGTGTAATCACATAACGAAGCATCTCCTTTACCCATGATGCGTTGTGAGGGTGAGTAAATCAGAAACAGATAACGGCAACATTTGCATTTATAACAATGTGTGAATTTTTTAACATTTCTTTGTTCTCTCTCTACATATAGTGTTAATATAAATGTGAGAAAACGAAAGTAAGAGCACCTTTTGAAATATGAAGAACCCATAATGCACTCACAAACACTGGTTCATCGCACAAATCAGCGAGAATCTTTCTGGCACACATACACACTGCAAAATGACCATTTTCTTGGGTTTCTTTAAATAATTTAGCAACATCACAGAACTCATACTATTTGAAGACACCATTTTTTTCATGTAACTATTCAAATTATTACTTTGTCTTTAACTATCATTAAACAGGAGTGAACTAAAACAACTATAACGGAAAGCATCTAGGTTAAATCTTCATCAAGATGATTTATATTCTAAAATGAGAGGTATGTGGTAGGGATGGACAATAAAAATGCAAAAGGGAAGAACCGCAAGGGTAAAAAGGATGAGGAGAATGGTCTTCACATGAGTTAAAATGAGAGTTTGGATATTTAAAATGATGTGCACTGTTGACAGAAAATTATAATCAGTCTAACTTGTAATGTTACTTAAATACCAGGACAAACTGTGGCGTAGTATGACAAAAGTCCCATGTGTACATCAACATTACAATATATAGGTCTAGTCTCCCCAAAGTCTTCCTTGCCTTGTCATACAGTACATAAAGGCTTAAATGATGTATAAGATCAGCTTGGATTTTAAGTACTGGGTTTAAAGGTTTAAACACATACAGGTCAATCTCACGAAATATGTCAAGAACACGTCACAAGTCATATTTCAGCACAAAACAAGCAATTACATTTTTAAAATAGAAAGTAAAGCCTATTTTAAAGACCATTAAGACATTGTGTCATTGTCAATTGTCAAACTTCTCATTACTGTAAAGTAAAGTAAAAAAATAATAATTGTATAATAAAAGGACAGGAATCACCATTTGAGAATAATAAAAACTGCAAAATAAAAAATAATACATGTGGATGCACTACGGTAATGAAATTTGGAAGTAAAATGTGCTGAATTGTTGTAGAAAAGTGACAAAAAATCTTTATGGTCCTAAAAAAGGCTTTATTTTAGTTATGTAAAATGTTATGTCTTGTTTTTATTATTATTATTATTTAGATTTTGGAGTGAAATGTGACCTGGACATGTTTTAATGATATTCACCCACACACAGAACTCAATTTTTTGACTTTCTACCTGAAGTAAAATTACAGCTAGAATCTCTTCAGTAATCTTTAAAGGCTTAATGTGCAATAAATGTGTACAATCTCATTCCCTCCTTAAAAAAAAAAAAAAAAAAAAAAAGAACACAAACAAACAGACAAACAAAAAAATCATAAATGATTGTAGGTGACAGTACTCAAACACACATTGTCCTTGCCGTCACAATACAAAGCGGTGGTAAATAAATAAATGTCCACGAACCGGGACGATAGGCTACAGCTTCAAACGGTGTAAGGTCAAGACTACGATGAATCAGTAAAGAACTGCTGTGCAAATGGCTTGCACATTCATTTATCCTCCTGATCCTCCTGTCAGCAAGTTCAAACGAATCAAGTTTTCAACGTGCATACAGAGAACAAGCAGCTTTTTCACTCATCTTCATGCTAGCTCTTAGCAAAACACTTGTACAGTACATGAAAACCAAGTATTTCCAGGATTGTTGGGTCTATTCACAGGAAGGATGCTACAAACAGCAGCCTCTTCAAAAATTAGCAACCCCTTCTCTTAGCATTAGCACTGCGTTAGCATTAGCCATGTGCATATTACTAATGTTGCATTCACGCCCTGGCAGAATTACCATACTTACGGAATTCTGAGTATTAAAAGCATCCATGTCTTTGGGAACTTGTGTAATTCTGAGGTTGGAACCTCTGAATTTGATACAACTCCATTCCAAGGTTAATGTAGTGACAGTATTTTTCTGTCATAAGCAACAAAGCTGTGCATGGATACATTTTGGCATTATGAGCATTGCTATAGGACTGAGTCAGAGTATATGAAGAGCTCAGATCTCATAACTGCGGTAATTCTGACGAAACGTGAACTTAGCGTTAGTATATACCCTCTGGTTAGTGCCAATTAGTTTTCGGGGTGCGCTATTGGAAACTATACAAACTACAAAGGCCATAAGAAGCCGCTGGATAATCCTGAAAATGCTTGCTCCTCGACATAAAGGCCACATTTTCCCACCAGTATCAAGTAATAAACCGATACCATATTGGAAAAAACAACACTTGTCAGATCAGGATCTCTGCTTCTCTTGAGTTTCTTTGTTCTTTTGTAAATAAATTATTTATTTTTTTCTTTTTAATAACTTATTTTACCACAGACAACCTACTTCAAACACAGTACATGCTTATCTCCAGCTAAAATGGATACAAACCCATGAAGGTAACTTTGTTTCTTTAACATTTAATAACATTATGCAGTCTTGTAAGATATCGCACTGTGTGGAGTAGGTTCTCTTTGAATTTAATGACTAACTTGTGCAAAACATCTGCAGAGGTGATGGGCTCTACACTTCTGGAGGAAGTTGTACTGCCTTTTCATCCAGTGCCAGGCACGTCTCGAGGCATTCCCCATCATTTGAGGCCTGTTCTGGACAAAGTTGTTCTTCGCCACCATCCTCGATAGGTGGAGGTACTTCGACAGACAAGCTCTTGGCCGAATCCTGCCCGCAGGTTTCTTGTTTTTGCCGTTCGCTCTCAGTCTCTGGATCATCACCTTCACTCACCACCTCCTCTACTTGTGCTGGGAGCGTCTCAAAGGCTGCCGTCTCTACGTGACCTACCTGATAGTAGAGAACAGAAGAAGGGTCTTTGAGAAGCCTCTGCTGGGTCTGATCATCTGGATGGTTCTCTGTAATACACAGCAGGGTGGCACCTTCAGGAAAAGGCCCCTCTAGAAGGACTCCCTCAACACCTTCCATGCCCTCCATTCCAGCCTGGCTGGACAGGGCACCCTGCAGGAGGCAAAGGGTTGGGTCAGCATTCTGCTCCTCCTCCACCTGCTGCTCCTCTTGTTCCAGTCTCCTTTCCCGTTCCTCTGCACTTTGTAGGTGAAGCACGGCCGTTTCGTTCTCACGCTCCAGGCTGTCGCATTGCTCCTCTTGCAGCTCCTGAACTCTTTGGCTTTCCAATTCCACATCCGAGTCCAAGGGAGAAAGAGACAGAGATGGCGAGGAGACTAGCTCTGTCTCTTCCCCACAGTCCTCACTAGACCTAACACCCAACAGGCTTCTCTTTTCCAGGTCAAGTTTCATGATGGTGTGGAGATAATGGGTACGCACACGAAGAGGGTTGAACTCAATGCGGCCAGCAGTGTTACCACAACCATCACGGGTGCAGCCACATGGGAATGACATCCGATCCACCTTTAGAACAAGGTACAGGAGAAAGAACATGATTTTTTTTCTGATGTTGCTAATAGTCCAAATCAGGGATTTCCAATTCTGCTTCTCGAGGGCCACCTTTCAGCAGAGTTTAGCTCTAGCTCCAATTAAACACATCTGAACCAGCTAATCAAGGTCCTCAAGGTCACTAGAAACTTTCAGGCAGG
Organism: Chanodichthys erythropterus; assembly: GCF_024489055.1. Classification (NCBI taxonomy): domain Eukaryota; kingdom Metazoa; phylum Chordata; class Actinopteri; order Cypriniformes; family Xenocyprididae; genus Chanodichthys; species Chanodichthys erythropterus. The sequence goes on from NC_090240.1 coordinate 29,593,088, forward strand.
TGTCCTGGAGCTAAACTCTGCAGTAGGGTGGCCTTCCAGGAGCAGAAAGGGACACCCTTGGGCTAAGTGGACACAACATAAAAGTAAAAAGTACTTTCTAGAATACCAAGTGCCATACCTGGCACTTAATTCCAGCCTGGCTGCAGCCGCAGTGTCGAGGGTCGCAGTAGAAGCGGCAGTCACAACCACATTCCTCCCGGGACAAACGTATGGCACGCAGCTCAGCCTTTTCTCTGGCATCTATACGGGCAATACCTGAGGCCCTCAGTAGTGCCCGGCGCCGCTTGGTAGGAAGAGGCTGCAGGAAGAAGCAATCGTCCACCTCCACACTCTCAATGTCTAGATCCTCATCGGATATGTCATCCAAGGTAAGCAATTCTGCTTCGGGACAATCTACAGTTCCATTCCGTGTCAGCTAGGAAAAGTCAGGTAAAAGAGATCTTAAAATCAAAACAAACTAGCTGCCCTACTACAAAAGCAGAATCCTGTATGAAAAACAGGAGGTAAAATGACACACAACTAACCTTTAACTTGCGAGCATTGAGCTTTTCTTGGCGTAGGTGTTGACGCAGCACATGCTTGTGGCTGCTCTCTTGTTCTCGTGCAAACTCGCCAAGGGTGTAATGTCGTATAGCGCAGTGATGGCGAGCCATGCCCAGGGAGCTGCCACCCTGACTGGGCACACTGGTGAAGCCCTGCCTTCTGGAGAAGTAGTAAACCGTCACCGCGTCAAAGCGTACCTGCTTACGACCTAAAGACACTTTGTGTCTTCTGAGAATTGAGGGGGCTACAGAAACAAAATAAAGAGACAGTGTAAACAATAATGTTATGGTCTATCTATACATTATCCAAAAAAATGGTGTTTAACAAGTCTTTATCTCAAGTTTTGCGGCTTTAAGAACAATGTTATTTATCCAAGTAAGACATATTCCTGAAACTGACTATAGAGGATGTCAGAGTCTAAAGGTGGCCGTAAAAGGGCCATGAATAAAGAAATCAAATTTTCCTTGAACTTTTGACACATAAGAGGTCATAGTACTATAAGAATATCCTGTAGGTTTCAGAATTCAAAACTTCCTTGTTAGTCGAAAAACGGTTTTGTTGACTTGTTTCGCATTTTGTCACATTATTACGTGCGACAAAAGACCGCTATTGCAGAAGAAAATCAACGTCTACTTCAACATCATTGCCTCTTCAGCCCCACCTATTGATTCACGCATGTCATCTTATAGTAAATACGAGAGACTCAAACACAGGATTACTCCAGCAACAAAAACATAGAGATGCCTCTGAGGATTACAAGGTGTTTTACTTTGGCAAGTTGGGGAGGGTCTTTGCATTGCTTTCCTTGGGATCCTAACATTAAGAAAGCGTGGATGAACTTTATTTTTAACGAAGTTCCAGATTGTGTCAGTAAGACACAGTTCGTACGGTTCTTCACCTCAACGGATGGTGCAAAAGAATAGGGATAGGACTCGGGAAGAAATCATGTTCATGGATGCGATTATCAACGTTACTGTAGTATGAAGTAGAGCAGGACCGAGTGTTTTGGGAGCTGAACAAGGGCACTGGAGCAATTGAGCAACACTCGCCTCATGAGCAGTGGAACTTTTATTATGCCACAGTCGCCGGCGCTGCTTCTGCTTTTCCGGTCATGAGGTAACGCAGCTCTGTTTATCATATTAGATATATTTGAGAGTGTTGAAAATGATGTAATAATGTTACTCTGTGCGTTCGCTCGGCGACTGCTGTGAAACACTTGTTTGAGACACACTGCAGTAAGATTTTAGAATATCATATTAAATGCTGGATGGCTTGTGTTGATAAATGGCATGCAATTAATTTTAAAACATTGTATGATGGAGAAAATGCTGTATTACTATTACTAAAAATAAAGCTGCATCTGATTATGCTATGTTATCTACTTGACAAAATTGTGTTTTTCTCTGAGGCATGGTAAAGCATGGTACTCGCAAAAAAACAAAAAACAAAAAACAAAAAAAAAAACAAAAAAAAAAAATCAAGAAAATTTGATTTAAACAAGACAATGTGTTTAGCTATATAAACAACAATTAGTTTTTTTGTCTATAAATATATCAAAACAGTTTTTTCTATTAAACCGTTTTTTATATTACAGCGTCTTTGGTGTTTCCATGGTTTCTACAAAATAAAACCGGAAACCAAGGGTAACGCGACTCCTCACACATCCCGGAGCCTTGGTTAAAATTAAAATTTTCTCACGATTTACAAACAGTTGCAAACATTTGGGATATTGTAAGTACTCAAGTGAACAAAATATATAACACTGGCCTAGTGGTTTTTGGATATTTTACTGCAAAATTCTTACATATTGCACCTTTAATTTTACTCCGAATTCATTCGGAGACACTGTTTGGCGCTGGCTTTTCAGAGAGACATAAAAGATGATGCAATGCCAACAATATTGGATCCAACAGCAATGTCGCAGCACTCAAGTGTTTGTAACTATGTTTTTACCATGACATGATACCAACTGAGTATATATACTGTAGTGCCGCAGTCACACTGAATAGTTGTGATTTTCTGTTCTTTCCTTTGCTTCAACATTTATGGGGATTCCGAGACACGGAAGAAAGCACGTAGATAACACTGATTTTGTTATTGTTTTAATCTGAGCCATCACTGTTAATACCAAATAAAAGCTTTAGTGAGCGACATCTTCTGTTTTGTCATCAATAAGACATTACAACACGTTTCATTTTAGGACGAACAATGAATAGCCAATAAGAATGACAAAGTTCGACAATGATGGTACATTCATTCATAATTCCATTTACAGGAAACACCATAAGCTATCATTTGTCAATTATTACTGTAGTAACTCCAAACTTTATTTGCCTCAGCCAGCATATGTAATACACATAAATGTTTCATATTATTGGCAAATGTTTCAACTATGTAACAATATATTTTTCAATAAAAAAAGTCCATACCTGTAATGGCAGGGATGTTGAAAATTATTTTAATATGCAAAACTGTTACCCAATGGTAGCATGATTATCAAAATGGGAGTGTTTCAAAGAGACAGTAAAAAATGGAGTAGAAAATAGCCTATTACTTCTAAAGTTTTTTGTTATGTAAAAATCTTTATAATATTTTAAGAAACATTTTAATCTTTAACACTTTAAACTGAGCAGAACATTATAATTATTTTTTTTAAGTAGTTCATGACCCCTTTAATAATATTTCTGAAATGGGTGCCTATGTGTATAACAAAGTAAATGCAAAAGCTTACGCACTTTACAGTTAAATGGTTCTGATTTGCAATTGCTGCATTAGTGCAAAACAAAACAAAACACATTGAAATTGTTTGAGCTCTTTCATAACTTATGGCCAGGATTTTACTATAATAATGAAGTCATAAGACTAACTTGTGTGTTCTTACGTGTTAGAGAGCTGGAGGGAGCATTGAGACTGTCGCAGCTATCAGCGCTGTCACTGCTGGAGATGTCATCATCTGAATCTTTGGGTGTGGAACACGGCGAGCCGCTGTCCACCTCCTCAAATCTGCGCTTCAGGCCGCGAGATGACACTGTCTCCATGGAAACACTGCGTCTGGAGGCATTACAGATAGGTACAAGCTTTGTCCGACAGACTGACAGACTATTGCTAGCAAAATTCAAACATGAACAACCATGACAAAAGAGTAGAATATGTATATAAGCAGGAGCAGCATTTTTAACTTAAAAATGCATTTTGAATGCACTTTTTTCACATATAAAATGTACAACACCCAATCAAAAAGACTTTACTTTTGTCATTTCATCTAATGTCTATACAGACACACCTGTCAATGAACAATGTACATGATCTGTGAATCAATTTGGTGAATATCTTAAAAGCTAATATTGTAAAATTATAAATATAAATATTATAAATAATATATATAAACAATTTTAGGGTTTTTTCATAATTTTAATAACTTTTATTAACTATTACCTTTTTAACAAAACTGTAATTCTTCAAAAAAAAAAAATTGAATTAAGTATTTTAATTTCTACTTAAACTAATAAAAAACTTGGCCAGTAACAGATATATCAACAGCTGCCATGCTGAATAAAAATACCTCATTCTGGAGGTCATAGCAACCAAATATAACACATAATAAAAATGCTACCAAAGGACCCAGGTTTTGAACCTACTAGGCTTCCGTTTTTGGGTGAACTAACACTTTGGTTTAAGAACTGTAAATTAAATATATTGTATGAAGAGACATTTATTTTAAGGCTCAATTTAGAAAAATGTAACAAGCATTAGGCAAAATGGATTATGCACATACACCATTGAGGAAAGTGTGATATTGTATATTAAGATGATGGAAATATACTGTGACTTTGACATTTTGATACCCATGACGACCTCTTCTTTTCAATTAAAAAACAAAAGTATACATCAAAACAACCTGGAAGCTTATGCAATATTACCTCTTTTGCTACCTAATCCTTGACATTCTCTTTCTCCATCCAGTTTGAAAGTCCTGCTTAAAAATCATGAAGCCTGCAAACATCACCATGGTAACTGGTTTAAAGCAATAGCCATGGAAAAACTGCATCCAAGTTTTGGGTCTTTTTCACCCCCATTAATACCGGTGGAACCTTACAAACAACAAGCCTTTGCAAGCTGATAAACAAGTCCCAGTTCAGTCAAACCAGAGAGGTCACACAAGGCCGAGTCGGGACGTTTGATCAGACCACCTCCTTAGCCCGAGGGAGCAGTGTAATACAGCCGCTTTGAGTGGCTCCATGCCTGATTTTCTTCATGATTAAACACTATTTTTAAACAGTCAGTGGCTTTTTACTGGGTTAAATGAGCACAGATTGGCGGTGGCTTTGAGGGAAGGTCGGCTTTTTCCATGTGAAGGGGGGGAAAAGATAACTTAAGAAGTATGACTGACAATTAAACTCACAGCATAAGGGATTTAACCCCACAGATTTGTGAAATCCATAAAAACTGGATTAGTTTTATTCATTTTATGATTATGAACACTACGGAAATAACATTAGCCTGACTCAGCTGGAGCATATTAATGTCTTATTCATTTTTATAATCAGTCATTCAATAATCAGGCCGGATAGCCTTGATTTCGCATACTCACGCACATGCCAACATCTGCCACACAAAACTTATCACTGGTAAAGAATGCGTTAAGACCTTGAAACATCAAAAACAGCTGCAACAAACAACAGGATGATGAAATGAGAGAGACGCGATTCAGTATACGCTGATTTATGCATCAGTGTTTGACAGTGAGCTGCTCTTGAATGAACCGTATCCATAGAAACAAGAAATGCTAAAGGAGTCCATTTTTTTGCTCGTTTAGCATTTCTTGTTTCCCCTCTTTCATGCGTTCCTTATATATATAATTAATGTTAGCATGGTGATGCGGTAAAATGCACAGAAAATCTGTGGTGATCTATGAGTACATCTGCCAATTAATGTGTTTTCAGTGAAGCATGCCAATATTTCTCTTCAGACTCAGAGCCAAACTTAGTCACACATCACTACTATTGGACACCACAGTGTCTAAAAGGCATATGTTTTAACATATATATGTATATTCATAGGGTAAAGCATTATAACTATATGCAGGCAGGGACAACAGAAAGCTTTGCAAAGGCACCAAACCTGCATAGAAGTAGTAATTAACTTAAACACATCTCATCCCAACTCCGGGCAAAAATGGAAGTCATAATCTATTAACAAATTGTCTGATTCACAAAGTGCTTGAGATGTTGTTTAGGTAGATTATATGTATATAAACCCTAAATGAATAAATGATAAAGAAACAGCTGAGCAGGATGGTACAATGATGGCAATAATTATCTAATAATCTTCGTTTGAAAAGCATTGATCTTGCAACCTGAGACTTACCATTGATTCTACATAGAGTATTAAAGGGGTGGTTGATTATGATTTCACTTTTTTAACTTTAGTTAGTGTGTAATGTTGCTGTTTGAGCATAAACAACATCTGCAAAGTTACGACGCTCAAAGTTCAATGCAAAGGGAGATATTTTCTTTTACAGAAATTGCTTTTTAAAGACCACAACAAATGACTGCTTCAAACAAGCTTCTTCCTGGGTTAGAGACATCACTAACCCTAAAATTTACATAAACCCCGCCCCCGGGAACACGCAACAAAGGGGGCGAGGCCATGTTGGGCTGCTTTAGAGAAGAGGAAGAGTTGTTGCAGTAGAGTGTTGTTACCATGCCGTCATTTTACGCCGGACTGCTTCACAAACGAGGGTCAATTCAACACTGGATTTGCACAAAAGTGCGATGAGTTGAATCAACTCCACAACAACTACATAAATTTATCCACTAACCATTCAGCAATGTCCAGATGCAAGTTGTAACTTCTTCCTGAGTCTCTCCATCTGTGTCGACTCCGGTTTGAACACCGTTACTGACAATCCTCATTTTGGCTGTGTGAGATTCTCCAGCTTTGTTGTTGTTGAGCAACTGAAGCATGAGCTGTTAAAGCTCCGCCCTCTTCTGGAAAGCGTCCAGGAGCAGCAGCTCATTTGCATTTAAAGGGACACACACAAAAATGGTGTGTTTTTGCTCACACCCAAATAGGGGCAAATTTGACAAGCTATAATAAATGATCTGTGGGATATTTTGAGCTGAAACTTCAGACACATTCTGGGGACACCAGAGACTTATATTACATCTTGTAAAAGGGGCATTATATGTCCCCTTTAAAACTACTCAGATATGCAACAAACTGGAACAAATGGACACCAAACCCAGGTTACATCACTGTAAAACAGTTTTAGATGTAAAGGAGTAATTAGTTCTCAATTTGTGAGGTATAATCAATGGCAAGCGGAACAAGGCTTTTAAAAGCACTCCACTGTACCATGCAAAAAACTGGAGCATTTGACATCATGACAAACAGACATCATGCACCGGCATACATGGTTTGCATATCCCAGAGATGTCCGCAGGGAGATACACGGCAATAATTTCTATGCCATACATCCAGGGAAGCTCCATCTCTGGAAAAATAGCAGAAAAGAAATTCACCTCCTATAGCATTGGTCTATGATCAATAACTGAAGGAAAGGCAGGTTTAGACAAACTAACTAGTTTCTGAATGCAGCACAGGTCATTTAAAAGAAGGGAAGCTGAAATATGTTTGCAGAGCTCCTGACACGCATCCTGTGGCCTATTTGAGGTGGACAGAAAGCATGAATAATCACCTTACAGTACCGACTACACGCCAGCCTGTTTGACTGGTCTGCACTAAAATAGCCCACCCTAGACGTATGACACATAAACATCATGCCTTTCAAACTCTGCATAGGTGACGCTGCAATTTCCTAAAATGCGAACATTATTCCCATTCCGTGAATGCATCCATGCACCACTTCCATGCACACTCAGCAGCTGTTTTATTTTAATGGGTCTAGCAGATTTATTATATGACATCACACTTTGCACTACATTGTCCAGATTACTAGTTTTACCAATAAATTTACAAAACATGTAAACGTCCAGCAATATGAACACTGTATTGTAAAGCAATGCTGCATCAGCCCGCATTACTTTACACTATCTAGTATATAGTTCATTGTACTTGATTTTTAATTTACAGTTAATTAAAAAATGTAAAAATTTGTCATTCAATTCTATATTTAAGTGTGTGCATTTTAAAAGTATTTTATTATTTAGTCAAGTTTTACTAGTAAGTATTCAAATAGCATCCATTCCATGTTTTAACAGACGTGAGTGTACTACAATTAATACTAGCTGCTTCCTACTAGTTCTGCATCTTACTAGTAGTTGGCTAGCCAAAATGCAATTGTAACTAGTAAGAAAAGAAATGTCACTAGTAGGCTAACAATTGGGAAAGGTACTAGTAACATGTCAAACAAATTAGTAGCCTACTAGTAAATGTGGAACTTAGAAATAAGCACCTAATTAATAGGTACCAGCAAAAAATAGTAGAATACTAGTCTGGGGTAACATCTGGATTAATGGCAGCACTAATAACAGTATTAGTCAAATAAGTACTAGTATCTATTAAGTGCTAATTACACACTAGTTAGTTTAAAGTAAGAGGCCTAAATGTTTAAACGGCTTGCCACAGTGTGACCCAATATGATTTGTATGACACATCACATATGATCTGTCCCATGATTTTATATTCTTTATTGGAAAAGACAGACCGAGGGTCTTATGACAGAGCAGAAAATGGCATGCTGTGTTGCAACCGGTCCAATGATCAACCCATTTTTCCTCGTAGGCTTGGCTGTATGGGAAAAGTGAAACACAAAACCTCATAGACTTACCTTGGGCAGAAATAGAGAGCCTTTAAACCGGCGAAGCTGTCGCTCGTTCCGTGCTTCCTTTATTTGGATGGGTTTCTTTTCTTTGGGGATTGGAGCCTATTACAGCTTTAGACGGTTACAAAATGACAGACAAAAGCGACTTCAGCCCATCGAAATGGCCAGACCAAAGAGGAAATTGCAGTTTATGCACGACAAATTTAGTGATGTCCGAACATTTAAGCATCGTAAACAATGGATATTAGTCTTGACATGGACTATAAATGGGGGTTTGTGTGTCAAAGAAGCCTATGCGAGCATTTAAGGTTGCTATCAAGCTCTGTAAAGATTAAAAAACGGGGCAGACGAAGGCAGACAAGAACCTCATTCACTAAAAAAATGACTAATTCCGGCGTAGATGCATCCAATACATGCAGATAAAATCTCTAGGTGATCCTTTAAAATGCCTGCATTCAAAAAGACCAAATAGAGCCGAGCCTTCGGGGTTTTTTTCCCTCCGGATAGGTGGTTGTGTTCTGCGCTATGTTTAGACAAATCGCAACGTTATACTTCCACCCCGAAGGAAAGAAAAAACAAAAAATTATGTGTAGTATCTGTCGGCCCGAGGACCCTATGGGCCTCTCTTCTGCCCCGGTTTGTTACAATGTAACAATAGAGTAAGGAATGCCGTACGGGACCCATATATACTTATTGTGACGTCAAGGACGTGCCGGCGTAGAGGCTGTCGGGAAATGTAGTTCTAAAGAGCCTATTGTTAGCTTTAAAAGGTCCGTTGTCTTCCTCGACAGGAAAACTGATATTGTTTCTCTGAGCGGTTTTATTTGGACAAAAGGCGTGTTAAGCAATAAAGGGATATTTTGTTTCAAACAGACCGACGTCTCATCTATGACAGTTATGCTAGTTCAGCTGCCGCTGGGCCTATTTGTAGTCCTCGTTTTTTGTAGTCCCAGTTCTTTTTTTTTCTTTTTTTTTTTGACAGCTCGGTTTCCATGGAAACTAAGTGTCGTTCTCAAACTAGTCAAGCACTATTAGACTGAGACTGGCACTAAAAAATAAATGGAAAATATAAAAATATAGGCTAGGTGGGTGAATCTCAGTCCGTTTCGAACACGCTGGGGTCAGATTTCAGCATGAAACTCAAAAGAAAGAAATTTCACTGGTTTTAACATTTTTAGGGTCCCCCTTTTACAATTTTCAACCCCCAACAAGTAGTTCTGCATTTATGCTGATTTACATAACACTGTATTTTATATTAGTTATTTTGTATTGGTTTTTATTGCTTTTGAAGTGAAATGTTACAAAATATATTTTTGTGAAATTCACCCAGGTAACCAATTCCTTTTGAAGCCATTCTCATCCTATAAATGCCCATAATGTGCTTGCAAAGGTTTTAGCCATAGGGTGTCTATTCTGTTAAGCACTGTGTGAGGAAGTTAATACAGCATACAAAACAAAATAGCTTGATTCAAGGTAAGTCATTTTAATCATTGCAATGACACGGTAAAGGGTCACAACAGACAATACCTCACGTCTTTACCATCTTGGTCTGGCTTGCGTCTAGCACTAACCAAGGCTACCTTTCTCATGCAGTGCAATATATCTCCCCTTTACCCCACCTGAAAGATTAGTACATCAGTGGTCATATCCAAAAGAAAACAAAAAGAAAGTAAAACATGATCTCTTTTTATACCATAAAATAATGCTCTGGCAAGTCTGACATTTGTAAAAACTGTTCTAGTATATGCAACAAGGATGAAAAAACAGAAGGGTGTTAAGCACAATGTTAAAAAAAATAAAATAAAAAGACGCACATATATAATGCCCACTGCTGCTGCTCTCCTGTCTCCTGTAAAATAACGTCCATATGCAGCAGCACCTGAAGAATCATCAGGGATCAAAGCTACAGAACCTAATATCATGCCCCAACAGCCATAAAGAGTCGCCTGAACAAACCTTAAAACAAACAAACAAAAAAACATTTCCTTAGAGAGGAACATCAGCGATTTGTGCAGCAATGCTTCAGTCAAGCTGCTCGCCGTAAAAACAGCCAATTAAAGAAACCGAACTTGATGGTAGGGTGGCAGTATCGAGCGAATTTCATTCATTCTGCGATTATTTAAACATCTGTGATCGTGACAAGATCATACGTTTATTTATAAGCAGAGTGACAATATGAAAACGGAACCGGCCACCTTTTTCCACAGGTGACAGTGCTGACAATAACGTTTATCACAAATCAATGCAATTTCATAAGCGTCCTTGGAATCTTTGTCTCCGACTGTGACATAACCCACTTTTTTACAATGTTGTTTATAAAGCGTGTATTCATTGAGACATATGGACTGCACTTCACATGGAATTCTAGCATATGCAGCTAAAATACTCATGGAGTGACATCCAGGCAGACAATACCAAATAATACTGTATTTAACGACAGCCAATTCTCTCTGTTTGAGCCAGTATGGCTTTATTACATAATTACATGAGACAAAACCTATTTTTTCTGCCTTTTAAAAGAGCAACAAAGTAAATTGATGCAAAGAAAGATAGTAAAATAGAATTTCTATGATTTGTTTTTTTTTTTTTTGCGAAATTTCATTTTGTCTAAATGGGAAGAGGTTGAAAAAGGCAGCACACACTCCATAGACAACAACATTAAAGGTTTCAAAATGGGTCAGGTGCCTTTTTTCCCTTTCCTGTGATCGTCTCCATTACTATTCCGAGCAAAGCGATCTTCAGTAAGGTCCAGGAAGTGTGCAGGGAATGGGCTGAGGGTTGAATCTTAAGAAAAACATAAGGGGCCTGTTCACTCCACCCCTCATCCTTTGTTTTCACTTCAAAATGATGTGATAGCCATCGTTTGTTTCAGCTGCAAATTCAATTGAAAGAGTGGAAGTTATAAAACAGAGGTTACCTGGAAACAAAGATATGTCGGTTCAAACTTCTTAGTAATTAAAAGAAACTGGCTTGCTCATACCTTTCATTGTGTCCAGAACAAAACACATCTCATCTTGAAAGTTCTGAATCATCTGTTTAAATGAGAATATAAAGATTAAGTCAGAAAAAGAGAATAAAAGATATTGCATACTTAAAGTTGTGATGAAACGGAAGTAGCAATTTTATTGTGACATCTATCTATCTATCAATCAGATTATTGAAAAAGAAAAAATGTTGGGCGGGACTTGGTTCTATGCAGTGGTTGTTGATTGGATTTTGATTTGTGGGCGTGACACTCAAGAATGAATATGAGCTTTCAGTCATTTGAGGAGGGGTGGGGTTTAAAGAATTAGTGCACTCTAGAATTAAAATTTCCTGATAATTTACTCACCCCCATGTCATCCAAGATGTTCATGTCTTTCTTTCTTCATTCAAAAAGAAAATAAATGTTTTTTTTCTCCATATAGTGGACTGGTGTACAACTGGTTGAAGGTCCAAATTGCATTTTCAATGCTGCTCTACACGATCCCAGCCAAGGAATAAGGGTCTTGTCTACCGAAACGATTGGTCATTTAAAAAAATAAAATAAAATGTATATATTTTTTAACCACAAAACTCGTTTTGCACTGCTCTGCGATGCGCCACACATTACGTAATCATGTTGGAAAAGTTACGAGTGACGTAGGTGGAAGTACCAAAAAACTCCATCTCATTTTCTCCTCCAACTTCCAAATCATTCAACATCATTTTGCCTTTTTTTTGTAAAGGGCATTTGACTTTTGCACATTCGCTTTGTAAACACAGGTCGGTACTTCCGCCTATGTCATGCGTAACCCAACATGATTACGCAATGCATGAAGTCATGGACGCTAGTGCAAGATGAGCAAGATTTTTTTTTTTTTAAATGACAGATCGTTTTACTAGATAAGACCCTTATTTCTCGGCTGGGATTGTGTAAAGCCCTTTGAAGCTGCATTGAAACTGCAATTTGGACCTTCAACTCATTGAACCCTGTTGAAGTCCACTATGGAGAAAATGGAGAAAAATCCTGGAACGTTTTCCTTAAAATCTTAATTTCTTTTCAACTGAAGAAAGAAAGACATAAACCTCTTGGATGACATGGGGGTGAGAAAATTATCAGGAAATTTTAATTCTGAAGTGAACATCCTTTAAGCAGTCAAAATTATTGAAGAATTCCCGACATATGTCACCAGAGAGAGAGAGAGAGAGAGAGAGAGAGAGAGAGAGAGAGAGAGAAGTCTGTCATTTTCACCCCCAAGATTGACATTTTGATTAAGCATTATGAGCTCAAAAAGAAAGGATGAATGTTCATAATGAGATCTATAACATGGATTTACAAAATATTCATTTTGTGCCAATTTTAAACTCTGCATGAATTTAAAACTGACCTCATTTACTTTAAAACATGTTCCTGGTCTTATGCATGTTACAAGAACATTGAAATGGTTTTCATTTTTAACCCACCATGCCTTCTTATTTTTCAACCCTATAATCCAAACTTTAGGCTTCAGGTTATTACTAATGGATAAAATCCTAGCCCCCTTTTCTTGTTCAATTCTGAATATCATTTGGAAATATGTGACATTACAGAAGTAAAATGGGTTGCAATAAGGCCATTTTCATACCAGAGCTTTTGGCACAAAACTTGGTGCGTTTGGTCGGCATGAACATTTTGCAAACTCGGGTGCACATGGTACATGAGCACTCCAGTATGGAGCACAATTGGTATGAAAGCAATCTGCTCTTATTTGTGGAAATGAACTGCTATCGATGATGGATTGATGATGACTGATGCACTGCAAGCACAGCAGCAGATTCTGCAAGCTCAGCAGAAATGGCCTTTGGTGAGCAGCTCACATCTCTTGCAATGCATCTTCAGACCAAACAATCGAAACAAAGTGTGAAAACAGCTTTAAGTTTGCCCTCTATTAAGCAGCAATATGGTGAATGTCAGTAGAAAAGTGATCTATGCTGAGCTTCTAAAGTAAAGGGATCGTTTCTATATTGAGCGCAGGTTGGTGCAAGGAAACTAAACAAATATAAGTGAACTGCCTAAACAATGAAGAAAAAGAAAGCCTGTAGAGGCCCTTATTACCTCATCACTGACTAACACATGGATACCAGTGGGTCCCTGCTTGAAGATCTGACTGATCTGGCGTGGAGAGATGCTGAAGAGCTGAGCCAACTTTTCCGTCAGTTCCACAGCTGTTAACTCCTCCAGATAGATAGCATGATACACTAAGATGGGGTAAAGAAATATGAAAAACATGAGACCCTAATCAACAAACCACTGCATAGAAAATAAAGAAAAGCAAACACATTCAATTAACACAGAATACAAGCTATCACAAATCTGGAAAATTTAAAAACACCTGACAACATGAAATCAATACTGACCCTATTTTTTTCTCTGGTTATTTGACCCCATTTACTATGTCCCAGGTCATATTGTGCATATTATTCTAAAGAAGAAAAAAAACACTGCCACCTCTAAAAAGCTTTCTAATTTTGTTGACATAACCAGACTATGCAGGTAAGGAAAAAGGTGATTTTCAAACGACTACCTAATAATATCACAGCCTAACATTTAATTCCTACAATAACTTTTCATCTTTCTTTTGATCTAGTTGATGTCAAACACACCGAAAAAAGTGTTGCTAGTCCCATCTCCATTCTCGTGTTTCTGGTGCTGTTCACGAGCCTGTTGGGACTCCTGGCACACATAGATGGTGAGCCTTGGACGGACCACCCTGTACAGGAACATACACATACACTTAATATATAATTGTTGCTTCATAATAAGAAAAAAACCTAGAAATAACAGAACATGGAAACTGATCAAAAATTGGGGGCAGTCTTGAGCGGCAAATCAGCATATTAGAATGATTTCGGAAGGATCATGTGAGAGAGTAATGATGCTGAAAATTCAGCTTTGCCATCACACTAATATATTACATTTTAAAATCTATTAATGTTATTTTAAATTGTAATAATATTTCACAATATTACTGTTTTTACTGTATTTCTGATGAACCCTCTTGTGTTTATGCAGTGGCGGTCAAAATGACCTTTTTTTTTTTTATTCAATAAAATGAATGTACTATATTGTAGTTTTTATTTAATATTTTCTATTTTTAAGGGGTTTTATGGTACCAAATCATATTTATGCAGTAGTTATAATCCATTTATGACCTGTTAACCATTTTTTGAGCATAGACCTGAAAATGAAATTTCCAACTTAAATGGTCATAAATATTGAATGCTTTAGAGCACAGACATAAGTTTGGTCTCTTTTAAAAGAAGACACATGGCAGATTATTGCTGAAGTGAAAAAAGAAAAAAAAAGAAGTGAACAAAAGCTATAGAAGTTTAAGTTTATTGTTATGAAAAATTCACAAAAATACTGTTTTAAATTTTTATATGAAATATATATTTTCCAAAACATGTTTTACTCTAAAACTGCAAGAAAATCAAAGCCATTAATCTAAACAAGTTGTGTTCCAAATTTGACATTGATATCTCAAAAAATGAGCTTTAAGTAAGATTGTGTTTTTGCTCAGTACCAAACACTCCCACTAGACGAAATGTAAAAAATTCTAAAAAACCAAAACGTTATTTTTTTTGATCAAAAATGACCAAAGAGCACCAGAGGGCTAAATAAATGCAGCCTTGGTGAGCAAAAGAGTGTAGGGTACACGGATGAACACGGATAACAGACACTTACCGTCCTTTGAGTGCGTTAAATAGTCGAATGCCATCAGCAGGTCCACAGATCTGGATGACATCCTCTCGGGTCAGTTTTAGCAGATCGGCACCTAAAGGTGACGTCAAAGGACAGTTAACACACTCACACTAGGAGTTTTTCATACTATACTAAAGGTAATATGGAATAAAGAGGCATATTACATCTTTCTGAACACATTATGATGAGAGAATGAGATTGGAGAGCATGTGTCATTTGAATGAGAATGATGTAAAGACCGATGTGGCACTTGTGTGGTTGCTGAGTGAGCAAAGCCTGATGTGAGAGCTGTATGGAATGTGATGCACACTTATGTAAGCCCGATCGTCCCTTTACCCGAGAAGTTTGAGAAGAGACGGCAGAATGGCGAAAAACGGTTTCTATGGAGCCACTGCTGTGCTTCCTGTGGCGTTGCCGTGGGCAACAGATTCTGTTTGTTCGGGGGCAAAGAGAAAGGACAAAATAGGCCTTAGCACACTGACCATAAACTGATCATAATTTGTCTGTTTTTCCATTGAACAACCCCTCCACTGAAGTCAGACACACCCCCTTAAACTGTCTGGCCTTAGTTGAACCCACTTCAAACGTTCTTCTATAGGACTTCATCAACAGATTTAGTACAACTTAAAATCCTTTGCACACAACCAAGTTTTCCCTTTGGCAAATAAACATTCAACATATTCATATTAGCAAATAAATTCATGTACCTGATTGCTTTCACTGTCTCTTGTAAGTAGGTGGCACGACAACTGTAAGGCAGAACGGTCTCTCAGTTTTAAAATCTCAGATTTGTCTTGAGTGTTATTATCTTGTTATGAGGAAGTATGTGGTGACTAACGGGGCTTATATGTTACGAATGAAACAAAAAAAAAAAAAAAAAAAAAAAGAATGGGCTAAAACCTTACATAACATCAGCCTATAAACTAATGCAAAAATAATGTCATTTTAAAAATCTATTATTTACAGCAAAGAATCAAAATAGATTTGTTAAAGAAAAAAAGTGCCAAACCAATCAATTAGATCAACCTGTACAAGTACTTTTACATCCAAATTTGGTCCCTGTATATATACACTTCTGTTAAAAAATTTAGGGTTGGTAAGTTTTTATTTGAAAAAGTCTCTTAAGCTCACCAAGAATGCATTTATTTGATTAAAAATACAGTAAAACTTATATTGTGAAATATTATTACAATTTAAAATAACAATTTATATTTTAATACATTATAAAATAATGACTGTATGCAAAGCTGTATTTTCAGCATCATTACTCCAGTCTTCAGTGTCACAAGATCCACATGATTCTCAATCTTATATGCTGATTTTTATGATCAATGATAATTAAATATTTAAGCTGTACAAATGTTTTAAATGTCAGTGGAATCCATGATACTTATTTCTAATGACTCTTTGATGAACAGAAAGTTCAAAAGAACAGCATTTATTTGAAATACAAATCCTTTGTAACATTATAAATGTCTTTACTGTCACTTTTGCTCAATTGAATGCATCCTTGCTGAATAAATGTATTCATTTCTTTAAAAAAAAAAAAAAAAAAAATCTTACTTAGCCCAAACAGTAGTGTATATATTATTTTTAACAAAATATATAAGGGCTGGGCAATATGACATATATACTGCGCAATGTCATGTTTATATGTGGCACGCTTTAAAAATTCCCCACGCAGAAAACTAAAAAAGAAAATATAATGGAATAAAGTACTTTGCATTAGTATTTAATCTACTGTATTAATAAGTATTTTACTTATATATATACTTATTACTTATATATATATATATATATATATATATATATATATATATATATATTACTTGTAAATGAAGTATGTTTAAATTGTATTAAACAAATACAAAAGAAAAATGTATGTATTTTTGGATTGAATTTCCAGCAGAAAAACTAGATCAAACATTTTGGTCATGCTGCCCACCCTTATGCTGTATTTTATAGTTCTAACTAAAAAAAAAAAAGAAGAAGAAGAAGAAGACTACAAAGGCCAATACATACTCTGAAATGTGCTAATGAACATGCAAAAGCAACAAAAAAGCATTGATAATAGCAGGACTGATAATAGCAGCTGCAACAATATGAATGAAAACAAAGGGTTTCTGATGCACTACTGTAGTTGTCCTGACATTATTAATGTACATGGAAGTATGGAGCATGCCACACACACACACATTATACTGGAGAGTAGCTATTGACCATTCCATTCCCAATACAGCTCAACTACTTGACTAGTAAAGATAGTATGATCAGTTATGAATTCAATCCCACACAAATGTGAATGGAACACAGATAGATTTGCTTGTACAATCATAATATATCGTTCAAATGAGAGAATGTAGAATGCAGAAATGTTGTAAGAGAAGAAACACATTGGGATGAATCAATCAGACTATGCCTCAGTCAAAGTGCTACGTAGTTTGCTTATATCTCAATGTACACACATATATGGACAGAGTTATGTTATTCCTAAAATGTCACTAGAAATGCTTAATTAATGTTAATTTATGCTATTGAGAGCAGTGGATCTCACATACGAGAGAAGATAGGTGAAGAGAACAGATAAACACTCACATCTGCCAACTGTACGACAGGCTCCGGCTGGTGATTGGGTGAACCATTTCTGCAAGACAAAAACATAAGCCATTAGATGGCCACATGAAAGTAAATCAGTGCATGCTATTCCAAAGAAGACAAATGTCTCCTCAGCCTTTTAACAATATATACTAAATTGCTCTTTTTTTCCTTATTCAGTAGTACGTTTTTGCTGTTTTTCAGTTATATGTCATATTACTGAACGGTTAGCAATTAATTTTCTATGCAAGTGTTAAATTTATGCAAGTGAATATTTATGAAGCTCAGAAAATGTTGATCAATGATTCCTACCCTTCATTCACAGGAAAGCTGTTGTGGGAACTGTTGAAACCTGGTGATGGGGAGTTATTGACATATGTAGCCTCAGGCCATGGAGAGCACTGGATAAATACAAAAAAAACCCAATATCATCACATATCAAAATCAAATTTAAAAAATACTATTAAAATAAAGGATGGAAAATATTGAACAAGGAAGGAAAGGATGAAGTAAATGGACAAAGATGTGAAATGAACAGATTAATAACATGTGGATAAAGTTTTCCTTTGGAAGCAATAGTAACGGTAGTAAATTGCAATATATTATTCCAATACTCAGCATATCGCAAAATGTTTAAAAACTGCAATAATATTGTATTGTGGGGGCCTCTGGTGATTTCCACCCCTACACACACACACACATATACACACTTACTGGCCACTTCATTAGGAACACCTTGCTAGTACCGGGTTGGACGCGCCTTCGGAACTGCCTTAATTCTTTGTGGCACAGATTCAACAAGATGCTGGAAACATTCCTCATTCCTCAATTTTGGTCCATATTGACATGATAGCATCACGCAGATGCTGCAGATTTATCGTCTGCACATCCTTGATGTGGATCTCCCATTCCACCACATCCCAAAGGTGCTCTAATGGATTGAGATCTGGTGACTGTGGAGGATTTGAGTATAGTGAACTCATTGTCATGTTCAAGGAACCAGTTTGAGTTGATTTGAGCTTTGTGACATATTGCATTAACCTGCTGGAAGTAGCCATCAGAAGATGGGTACACTGTGGTCATAAAGGAATGGTAGGTATACCATACTCAGGTAGGCTGTGGAGTTTAAACAATTCTCAATTGGTACTAAGGGTTACAAAGTGTGCCAAGAAAATATCCCTGACACCATTACACCACCAGCAGCAGCATGATCTGTTGATTCAAGGTAGGATGGATCCATGCATTCATATTGTTTATGCCAAATTCTGACTCAATGATCTGAATGTCGCACTAGAAATCAAGACTAATCAGACCAGCCAACGTTTTTCCAATCTTCTATTGTCCAATTTTGTTGAGCCTGTGCAAATTGTAGCCTCAGTTTCCTGTTCTTAGCTGACAGGACTGGCACCCGGTGTGCTTCAAGGTTTGACGTGTTGTGCATTCAGAGATGCTCTTCTGCATTCCTTGCTTGTAACAAGTGGTTATTTGAGTTACTGTTGCTTTTCTATCAGCTCGAACCAGTCTGGTCATTCTCCTCTGGCATCAATAAGGTATTTTCGCCACAGAACTGACACTCACTGGATATTTTCTCTTTTTCGGACCATTCTTTCATTCTCTGTAAACCCTAAAGATGGATGTGTGTGAAAATCCCAGTTTCTGAAATATTCAGACCAGCCCGTCTGGCACCAACAATAAAGTTACTTAAATTACCTTTCGTCCCCATTCGGATGCTCAGTTTGAACATCAGCAGATCATCTTGACCATGTGAACATGCCTAAATTCACTGAGTTGCCACCATGTAATTGGCTGATTAGATATTTGAGTTAACAAGCAGTTGAACAGGCCTAATAAAGTGGCCGGTGAGTGTGTGTATATATATATATACATATATAAAATTATCTCTAGCTATTAGATATAAATCCAATAATTAATTTCATTTATATATATATATATATATATATATATATATATATATATATATATATATATATATATATATATATATATATATATATATATATATATATATATATATATATATATATATATATATATATATATATATATATATATATATATATATATATATATATATAAATAATTAAACATTTATTATAATATTATAAAAATACAAAGTTAAAATCTCTAATATAGAGAGACAAATTCAATGATTCATTTCATTTAAATATTCATCACAAACCCATGTTTTCCAAGGCAGCAGATACACACCTCAGTGAGAATGGTGGTTTCATATGAAGGCTGGTATTTCTCCTTTTCCTGGGGTGCTCGTTTCTCCATTTTTTCTCGGTCTGTTTTCTGCTTTCTGTCTGCACCTTTAGGCTAGACGCAAAAAATACCAAGTATTTGCATAAAATTTTTAAAGAAGGTCCTTTTTCGGTAGCAAGTCTACACAAAAATGATGCTGCACTGGTGAAACAGGACTTGCATTGAAATGGAGTATAGATGTCACATTGTAAAATGTTTATCAGTGCAGAGCTCGGCCCACCTTAAAAACTTTGATTTGGCAGCTGGCGGAGTGTAGGTGCTCAGTGTACTCCCCGGCCTCGTTCTCCTTGAAAGTGTCGATTTGAACACGGAACGGCACTCCCTTCTCTCCTCCATGCTTACGCATGGTGAACTCTGTGCTTATACAATGAACCTAAAAAAAAAACAGGAAAATAATGAGTAACAGGGAATGATATTAAAAAAAACATTTGAAAATTGTCTATTTTTTTTTGTCCACAGCCTACAATTAAAAAACTGCTGAAATGTTCCTCAAAATATCCACTTTTGAGTTCCACAGAAAGAAAGAAAGTCATGCAGGTTTGGAGCAGAGTATGTGAGCGGAGCTGAGCGGGAAGAATTAGCGCTCCACGCTCAAAGTATTTCATAATTACTCCGCTCAAGCTCCGCTCTGGGTGTACAATTTTCCGCTCCTCGCTCCCTCCCCCACTCCGTCCTTATAGTCTCGCTCCGTTTTCGCTCCACGGTATTTTTATTTATTTTTTTAATAACACCAGTCTCTGATCAGAAGATGCATGTAGTGTAAAACGAATACGCAGTACTAAGAGAAGAACATCCATACTTTATTGGAATTTTGAACACTGAACAGCCCCAAACCAATAGCTCACTTTTAAGCACAGCAAAATAAAAAAATAACTGTTGAATGAGGCTAAATTAAATAAAGTATCAATTGAAAAACATTATATTAAATTATCAAACGAAAAACATTACATTAAATAAAATAAATCACAAACTAGAATATGAAGTTAAACAAATTGCCAAACGAAAAAATATAGATCCCTTTTAGCCAACTTATAGCCTATATTGAGAAATAGGCCTACTATGAACAGAAAAAAATGCTGGCTGGTTAAACATAGGCTATTTTAAAAAAATAAATTATCAAATGAAAAACATTATATTAAATTATCAAACGAAAAACTTTACATTAAATAAAATAAATAAATCACAAACTAAAATATGAAGTTAAACAAATTGCCAAACGAAAAAATAAAGATCTCTTTTAGCCAACTTTTAGCCTATATTAATATTGAGAAATAGGCCTACTATGAACAGGAAAAAAAATGCTGGCAGGTTGAACATTAGGGAGCGAAGCTAAATCTCCAGTGCTGCGTTAACTTTTAGAAAAACGAGCTTTTGCAGAGTGGCAGGTGCCAAGCACATGCGATTATTGCTGGACATCAGACCAGCAATAGAAAACACCCTTTCCACGCTGGCCGAGCCGCTGGGAATGCTAAATATGCGTCTTGCAATTTGTGAAAGTTGTGGCAGTACATTAGAATTTTCTTTCCAGAAGCGAAGGACGTCGTCAACTTCGGTGTTCAATCTTGGCATTCCAAGGTATTGCTCGACTTCTCCTCTTACGTCTAGTGTTGTAGAAGACGAACAGGTCACAGTTGCGTATGACTGGAACATTGACTTGACTTTTTTTGCGCTCGATGGCTCAGGGACAGGGTCAGGGACAGTCACAGGGTCAGCGACAAGGGAAAGGGATGTTACTTTTTTATTTACACTGCAGAGAAGTTCTGTTTGATGAACTAACAACTCACGGATCTCAATCTGTTTGCCTTGAACCTACAAGAACAATACAATTAGCTATGATTATTTAGAATAATAATAATGAGTTTTCATACATGTAGGCCTACTGTATTATTTTTAGCATTATTGTAAGTTAGCATACATTTTATTTTTTATTTTATTTTAATAAACCATGGTTAATTTCTGAATGC
The DNA here is from genome assembly GCF_024489055.1 of Chanodichthys erythropterus. Classification (NCBI taxonomy): domain Eukaryota; kingdom Metazoa; phylum Chordata; class Actinopteri; order Cypriniformes; family Xenocyprididae; genus Chanodichthys; species Chanodichthys erythropterus. The sequence goes on from NC_090240.1 coordinate 29,614,965, forward strand.
TATGCCTTTGTGTAATTAATTACTTGCCTTTTCATCTCTTGCAATCCACTCGTTCTTGAAGCGTGGATCTAATAATGCAGCCAGAATAACGTGAGTGTCGTCATAAAACCTTTGATAACGAGTCTCAAAGTTCTCAGCTAGAGTTTCTGCGAATGCGGCTATTTCCAGTGGAGTGTCACTGGAAACATCAGACATCATTCTGTGTATTTCTGCAACTGCCGGTAGGATCATCCCCAGGTTTCCCAGCTCCTTTTGTAAACTGTCTGTCAGTTCAGCAAATGGTGTGAGTACTCTCACTAAGCCTTTAAGAAGGAGGACATCATTGCATGTGATTTTCCCATCATCTGTGATCGACGTCAGCCTATTTTGCCAAAGCGTGTCCTTCTCAAACATTTTCAGCACCGACTCGATCATCCGCAACTGACTGTTCCATCTGGTTGCGCATGCAGTTGTGGGACGAACACCTAATTTGTCTATTTCCTCTGTGTTCAGTGTGCTTTTTCTGATTGTTTTGACTGCTTTTCCAACCTTGTTGATTATTGAATTGATTGCATTGTGCTTCGCAATTGCGTCTTTAATTGCAAGTTGGAGTAAGTGGATCGGACATCTTAGGTGAAGATTTGATTTTGTGACGTAGTTCTCTACCATCATGTTCAATTGGATGGCCAGCTGGTCTGCATGGAGCTGCAGGAGTGCAACATCTGGAGCATCACCCTCACCATCTGTCTCCCTGTCCCCGAGATCTTGGTCCAGCTGATCCCCGAATTCGCTAAAACCAGGCAGATTGAAGGCTTTTACCATATTGCTGGCGCTATCAGTTACTACTCTGATCACACCACGCTGAATATTCCAGCGTCTCAGGACCTCCTCATATTTTTCATAAATGTGCTTCGCTGTGTGGTGTCCCTGAATGTGTTCACAACTCAGCAGAACAGTGTGGCCTTGAAAGTTTTCATCTACAAAACTTCCCACGATACCCAGAAAACTGTGACCTCGTCGGCTCGTCCAAATATCAAGGGCCACTGAGAGTCCATTGCAGTTCTGTAGCAGAACGCGCAATTTATTCTCCAACTCTAATAAAGCATGTGGCATGAGTGTGTCACGGACCGTGCTATAGCAAGGTGGGGTGTAGCCAGGCTGTGCAATGTTCGCAAAATAGCGCATCCCTTTTCTTTCTCCTTTGGTGAGTGGCTCATAGTCCATGTAAATCATTTTAAAGAAAGCCTGGTCTAGTTCACTCTTCCTCTCCTGTGAAATATTTATTTTTGTCGTTCTTTGTTGAAAGAAGCCTTTAAATTTACTGCTCTGTGTCTCTTTACATGTTTCCTGTGATTTTTTCTCTGCAAAAAATGTAAATTGAACATAAATATGGCGCTAAAATTAAATGTAAATAATAAGTAGGCCTAGCCTAAATGCCAATACAATATTTACAAATGTATTAATTCTGCATTGGTGGTTTAGGTTGTTCAAGCTGAATAATACCGACCTTCAGATTTTTTTCCACGTGTGAGCGAAAAACTTTATCGTGTTTCCTTGACACATGCCTTTTAAGATTCCACAATGAATCTTTTGACGTTGCAATCACCTCCCCGCACTCGCGTTCTCCTTTGTCATCACTACCTTTTATAATACATTTATATTTTTTTTCCCCTTCTTCACGGTAATATTTCAGAAACTCCATTTTTCTGTCTCTCTTTACCTGTGCTTACTGCTTATTACCAACTTATAAAATCGTCCATCATTTAATGGAGATGCACAGGTGGAAATCGCGAGGGGGTCGGTAAAAATGTAATTAAAATCATGTGATAAATTAATTACATGATATATACTTTATATAAATGTTTGTGAAAGTACTAATAAAACAATACAAATGCAAACGAATGCAAAATATGATTAGAAACATTTTGATTCCCCCTCCGTCTCCTGACAGTGGTTTGGTCCTGGGACTCCTGGCTCGTGATTGGTAATTGAGCGATAGTGGAGCGTTTCGGAGCGAGAGAAAATCACAACGCTCCGACATTTAAAAAATCCGCTCCTCGCACCTGGCAAAATCACGCAACTCCGCTCCTCGCTCCGCTCCCACTCCGCACCGCTCACATACTCTGGTTTGGAGTGACATGAGTGCATGTAAATGACAGAATTTACTTTTTTTTTTAAGTGAACTATCCCTTTAAGATGATTAAGGTCCATCCTAATGAGGAGGTCAAAGTTAAATTTTCATTGACAAAGTACATAGATTGAGAATGAATGGCTAAATTAAAAAACAACAACAAGAAAATAACAGATCAAACCTCATCTTGGGATTTTTAAGGCTCCACTGACAGTGTCTGGGAGAATTGTTCTTGAGGTCAGCAAAAGCAGTCTATGATACCTGAATAAACACAGAGGTCCTTTTCGAGGGGTCCCAGAGGAACTCCACAGTGTTGAGCTGTGTAGGGTTTGCCCTGGGATCAACCACCCCTACCGACATTGGGATATCTGAGGATTTCAGTGCAAGCATGTTATTAATGACTAATACAGTCCTGCATTCCCACAACACTGATATATTGGAGTGACAATTATTGCAATCTGTTTATTATTATCTTACTGGAAAGTAGTTATAATCTGATCTTTCACTTTCTGTGAAGTTAACAGTTACAGTATTTACCTAAATCAAGGATTCTGTCTCCTGGTCTGTTCCAGCGCCAGCCCTCCAGCTGCTGGTGTTCAGTGTACTGAAGCCGGCGATCATGAAACACGACACGGATAATGCTCTGCAGGGAGTAACCACAAGAAAAATAACAGATCAACCGCAGGTAGTCACAAGAAGCACGTATGATTCATGAGGCCATCTTCAGATATAATACAGTGAGATTAACCAGAACACTTAAAGGATTTTCAACAGCTAATGAGATCCAGCTTTGATGCGATCATAATCCTGTATGTGGGAAGCAAGAATTATGGGGGATAAGAAAGACCAGACAGCAAATCCTCACCTTCACCATTTTCCCATTGATCTCAGGAAGCTCTCCCATTTTCCGATTGTCCAGCATTCGAATCTCATAAGACTGTCCTGCAAACAGTGGGAAAAATTTTATAGTATTATCAGTAAAACTATTTTACATGTCTTGTTTACTCTGCTTTTTCTGTACAATAAAGAATGGAATAGTTTATGGAAACATTGCATCATAATTTAAGGTAAATAATTGTCATGCATAAAAGAAAAAAATATATAATCTGATTTAAACAGAATAGTTTTTTTTTTCTCCATACAATAAAGTGAATTGGTATGGACACTGTTTTTATGTACAGTGAAACCAAAATTTATTCAGACACCTTGAACATTTCATTCATTAATACAGTTCCTTCACTAGTCTAAAAAATGGTGATAAAATATGACAAGATCTCAGAGTTAAACTGTGTCAGAAAACATTAATCTTAATTATGTCAGATAACACTGAAGCAAAACATGGTCAAATCAAAGTGTCTAAATAATTTTGGTTCCACATTTTTATCAGTTTTACTGGTAGTCCACTATATGAAGAATTTTTGGATATAATAGGTCATAGTTTACTTTATTTTGCTATCCTCACTAAACATAAATTAATTATAGTCTCCTGCACTGACTAGTAAAAATTAGGGCTGCACGATTAATCGCATGCTATTCTCACGCGCATTTCGTCAGTAAAGCCGGTTCCCTGATTACCGCTAAATCGCCATCACCTGTTTTTAAACGGAGCACCTTTTAATAGACAGAGCCGTAGTTCACAGACAAGCCACGCAATATCGCGTTCATTATCGCAGGCGATTCATCTGCGATATGAACGCGATATTGCGTGGCTTTTCAGTGATCTACGGCTCTGTCTATTAAATGCTGCTTCATTTGAAAGCAGGTGATGGCGATTTAGCGGTAATCAGGGAACCGGCTTTACTGACGAAATGCGCGTGAGAATAGCATGCGATTAATCGTGCAGCCCTAGTAAAAATATATATGATATTTATAAGGATCATGTGACACTGAAGACTGGATTAACGATGCAGCTTTGCCAACACAAGAATAAATTACATTTTAAAATATTTTCAAATAGAAAACAGTCATTTTAAATTGTAATAATATTTCACAATATTACTGTTTTTACTGTTTTTTAATTAAGTAAATGCACCCTTGGTGAGCAGACAAAACTTCTTTTAAAAACATTAAAAATCGGTAGTATATATATATATATATATATATATATATATAGTGGCCTTGCCACAATTCTGTCTCTGAGCTCGTCAGGCAGTTTCTTTGACCTCATGATTCTCATTTGCTCTGACATGCACTGTGAGCTGTAAGGACTTATATAGACAGGTGTATGGCTTTCCTAATCAAGTTCAATCAGTATAATCAAACACAGCTGGACTCAAATGAAGGTGTAGAACCATCTCAAGGATGATCAGAAGAAATGGACAGCACCTGAGTTAAATATGAGTGTCACAGCAAAGGGTCTGAATACTTAGGACCATGTGATATTTCAGTTTTTTAATAAATCTGCAATAAAATGTCAACAATTTTGTGTTTTTCAATTTTGTGGGTTCTGTGTGTACATTAATGAGGAAAACAAATTAAATTAAATGATTTTAGCAAATGGCTGCAATATAACAAAGCGTGAAAAATTTAAGGGGGTCTGAATACTTTCCGTACCCACTGTACATGTATATATATGTGTGTGTGTGTGTGTGTGTGTGTGTGTGTGTGTGTGTGTGTGTGTGTGTGTGTGTGTGTGTGTGTGTTTAGGGGCCGGTAAGATTTTTATTTAATGTTGTTGAGAGAAGTAGCTTACACTCATCAAAGCTGCATTTATTTGATACAAAAATACAATATTGTGAATTTCTTATTATCAATGTTGAAAAAAAAAAGTTGTACTGATTAATATTTTTGAGGAAACTGATCTTTTTGTAAAAATATAAACATCTATACTGTCACTTTTGATTAATTTAATTCATCCATGCTGAATAAAATAATGAATAACTTTGGGACAAAAAAAAAAAACAAAATCTTACTGACCCCAGACTTTTGAACAGAAGTGTATTTTCCAAGTCTCCAGAGGAACTGGCTCTTTAAACTTTTAATTTGTTTGTTTGAATAAACTATAAACATGAATTATGTATGTCCGTGTATTAAAATATTTATATTGACATGCTGAACAGACCTTGATTGAGGTAGGTGAGTGTCTCATCATGTAGTTTGACAGCAGGAGAGGTGGCGGCACACAGTACGTATTGGAAGGGAAGGATTTTATTGTCGCTTTCTGGAGGTAAATTTGACTCCTCCTGCTTAAAGATGGGGAGAGCCAGCACATCACTGAAAAACAGGGGGGGGGGGGGAACAAATTTATGCATTTGACCATTTTTGGTAGTGTTTTTCTTTACATTAGAAGCTCAAGCAGCACATTCCTAATTCTATTTAAACATCTAAGAGCAAATTATCACAGATGGCAAAGCAGGACTGGAACATGCGGTTTATAGCAGACAGCTATTTCGTTACCTGGAGACCAGATAATGAGGCTAGACAGAGTGAATCTACCTCTCAACATGGCAATTCAATTTACTTGAAGCATTTAAATCAAAGGCTTGTGTTTTATAAACAAGTAGAACAAAAAATGGTAATTTTACACGTGATTTGTCAGTATGTCTCTACTTGAAACCCCAAATATGGGATAAAACATCTCATCAAATAGACCTGTAGTTTTCTAAATGGTTCACTTTCTGCACAACATTCATGTAAGCGAACACAAGATACAGAGTGTGCATCTCTGAAAGGTCAGACTGTGCCAAAACACATTCATCATGACATTTTAAACAGTTCAGCGTGACATGTGAACAGCAGAAGTTGGCAGAGACAAAAAAAAAAATAGATTAAACAACGCTCCTGAATAAGATTAAAAAAAATTCAGCTGAACAAAGTATTTTAAAGAGCTATAATTAAGCAAAAAATGACATTTATCAACCCATACAGGTCTCAGGAGTCAGGACAAACTCACCTCATGCTGTAAGCACCAGCTCCAAGTTCTTGCCCGATCCCTGACAGACTGGCATCAAAGTCCTGGACCAGGCCAGACTCAATCACCTCATCGGCCAGAGGTAGTTTCAGAGCCCAAGCCATGACTTTAGACCTCCAATTCAAGTGAACTTAGGAACAAATGAATCACAGTCCTGACAGTCTCCCTTTGGGTCTAGGGATTATCACAGACGCCTGTCTAAAGAAACACAGGGGGAAAATGGATTAGATGGATCATGTATTAATGGTTAAAAATATTCTTAATGAACTGGAAAATAAGTTTATGTAGCTTTCCAGTTCAAGAAAAATCTTGTAAGTATTATTTAAATCACAAATAATGCTAAAGACGGAACAGTACAGCACATAACCCTCAGAATGACTCAATTCATAAGTACTAACAAACCCTACACATGACGAACACGTTTATTACATTACATAAGTCATTTGGCGGGAAAAACTTAACAAATATCGTATAAAACAAAGTGCTTTATCATATATGGCATAATAAGAGTGTAAATTACCTCTGACAGCAGTCAGATAAAGAATGTAATAAAGCTCATCGTTTCACGCCATTTTCCCACCCATCGTCCTTTTTTTGGCAAGACAACTTCGTTTTGCTCGAAAGAAAACAGATTAATTTCTTTCACCGGTCGCTGTAAGAAGTGACGACGCTGCGAAAAATTCGAAGATAATTTATCAGGTTGAGTTTTGATTGAATAAATGTCTGAAGTATAATATTACATGTTTGTTTATCTCTTCTACTCTGTAGAAATTGCCGTAATATCCGCAGTAGTCTCCCTCACTAACGGCTGGAACAGCGACCGGCTCAAGAGCGTTAGCGGCCCCAATCGCCCTGGAGGCGCGTTGCCTTATTGTCATGGTAACATACTATGGCATTTTTTTTTATACTATGGAAACTTATTTTGAAGAAATATAGCACAAACACACAACAAAACATTTAATCAAATAATAATTAAAAATAACAAGTATAAATATAAGCACAAATAAGTATTTTATAAGTGTGTGGAGGAGACAGTGCTCAGCGTAAATGAGTACACCCCCTTTGAAAAGTAACATTTTAAACATCTCAATGAACAGAAAAACAATTTCCAAAATGTTTTATATAACATCTGTTTAACTTATAACATGAAAGTAAGGATAATAATATAACTTGGATTACACATTTTTTCAGTTTTACTCAAATTAGGGTGATGCAAAAATGAGTACACCCCACTGAAAGACTACAAATGTCTAATTTAACAAGAATTCAACCACAGGTGAGTCTAATTATTCATTACACAGGTGTCCAGCAGACAGTTGACTATAAAAGGGTGTTAAAAAAACCCTTCCCATTTCATGCTGTCAGCAATGGCACCACATGGAAGAGAAATGTCACAAGACCTGAGAAAGAAAATAAGTTCTTTACACCAGAAAGGTGAAGGCTACAAAAGGATCAGCAAAGCTTTACTTATCAGTTAGAATACTGTCGCAAAAGTGGTACAAAAGTTTAAAAAAGATGGAACTACAACCATCTCAGAGATGTCAAGGTCGTCCACGGAAGTTAACACCTTGACAGGAGCGTCTTTTATGAGGAGGGTTGAAGAAAATCGTCATGCAAGTTCACTGCAGTTATCTAAAGAAGTAGAAAGCCAAACTGGGCTGATTATTTGCCATAACACAATATGGCGTACACTGCAGAGGAATGGCATGCATGGGTGCCGTCCACGAAAGAAGCCTCTCCTAAAGCCCAGGCACAAAAAAGCCTGCCTAGAGTTTGCCAGGGCCCATGCTGACAAAGATGAAGACTACTGGGACTCTGGAGTGATGAGACCAAGATAAATGTTTCTGGAACTGATGGCTTAAAAACTGTATGGTGTCACAAAGGTGAGGAATACAAAGAAAAATGCATGGTGCCTACAGTGAAACATGGATGTGACAGTGTCCTTATGTGGGGCTGCATGAGTGCTGCAAGGGTGCATTTCATTAATGGCATCATAAATTCACAGATGTACTACTCTATACTGAAAGAGAAGATGCTACCATCACTCTGTTCCCTTGGTCGTCATGCACTTTTCCAACATGACCATGATCCTAAACACATTTCTGAAGAAGAACAGGGTGAAAGTGATTCAGTGGCTCCTGATCTGAACCCAATCGAACACTGATGGGGAATTCTGAAGTTGAGCATCACTCTCCATCCAGCATCCAGTCTCTGAAAGAGGTCATTCTTGAAGAATGGAAAAAAGATAGATGTTGCAAAATGTCGCCAACTTGTTCATTCCATGCCTACAAGATTTGGTGCTGTCATTAAAAATCATGGAGGCCATACAAAGTACTAGATGTAGTAGTTTTTGTTGTGGGGTGTACTCATTTTTGCATCACCCTAATTTGAATAAAACTGAAAAATGTGTAATCTAAGTTATATTATTATCCTTACTTTCATGTTATAAGTTAAACGGATGTTATATAAAACTTAGTCTTGTCAACATTTTGGAAATTGTTTTTGTGTTCATTCAGATATTGTTTAAAATGTTACTTTTCAAGGGGGGTGTACTCATTTACGCTGAGTACTATATCTCTTCAGTGTTAATGTTTTTAGATGTTTCTGCTGACAAAATACTGCAAAAAGATTGTTCCAAGAAATGTCAGTAGACAAACTCCAGACAACATGAGCTGTGGAAAATAAGTGATCCAGGAGCTTTATTAAGCTTTTTTACAGTGGATGTCATTGAAAACACGGCCTATCCCTAACAGCCTTGATTTCATACCTGTCATAGCTATTCTTGTTCTTCCTCCTCCTCCATGGTGCTGCTCTGATCAAGGTCTATTAAAAGTATAAACAAAAGTACCCAAATGTTTTGGCTCAATATTCTGCCAAAAATACCACAGTTGTTACATCAATCAATAAAAACAAAGAATTCTGAAAGCTTCATACACTTTTTTTTGAAGATGCCACGCTTATGATTTTAGGAAGGATAATAAATACAGTGTTGATGTTTTGGTGGAAAATATGGTTACGATGGCAATGGCAATTTTTTTTTTTGCATAGTAACAAATATACAGTACATGCTATTTTAAGGCCATCGAAACCATAAAAGCCATGGATCACTGCATTATTATCATCATTACTAGCCTTCTAATATTTAGCATGATTTCTTTTGAAAAACCCATATTGATTTTATTATGATGGTATTATGGTGTTTAAGGCCCTGCTACAGTTAGTGTCACTATAGTTAAACCAAAACCAAAATCTAAAAGGGTTACAACACATTGTATGGAACATATTACCTTTATGTTGTCTGGACAGTTATTTAAAATTAACTTGATCCGTATATTTTGATGTCTACAGGTTACTTTTTGAATGTGTTTGAGTATGAAGAATACAATCATGACTGGCAAGATGTCAAAAGCTATTTACCAAATATTAAAATCAAATACAACAAATCTGTTTAGCGTTAATTTATTACAATAACAAGTTAATACCAAACATTACAATTGATACAAAATAAATATAGTTAATGGAGTACCGTACCATTGTTTATAATCTGTAAATGCATTTAGGAATCATTTTAAAAACAATAAGTTCTGCACAGATTAAAATGTTGAACAGATGCTGCTTTTTTTTTTTACATGTTAAGTCTATGTTTATAGCGTTTGTTAAAACATGTCTAATACCGTTCCTTCTTCACAACATTAAAATGTAAATGTATGGTATTGTACCAATCAAGATAAGAATCCATTAGATAAATACTGAAGGTCCATAAGAACAATATAGCTTTATGCTTAGAACAAACATGTGAAACATGTTACAACAAACTTCTGTCTGGGCTGTTTTACTAAATGGGGAAATGTTCACCTGTGAATATTGCTGCCACAATAAGAGAACAAATGAGAGCACAATCCAAATTCATTAATAATAGTAAAATCTTTTAACACTTGTCTGTCGGCTCATCGATCAACAATAAAACAGACTTTCAGCAGTACAGATCATGTTTCTTAAGTGCCCCGTGTAGGTATAGACGCAAGTTTGTCTTCAATATCATCTCCTGAAATAAAGATTTGCTTTCTGTTAAAATCCATAGGACATGTTCTAGTACGTCAGTCATTGTAATCTTTGATAGCGGGTACAGTTTTCTATTTAAAACAGTTGAACTCATACAATTCTCCGGCGTATGAAATTACGATGACAGCTGAAATGGAAAAATTGGATTTAGCCACATAAAAGCAGGGCATGCTTTCTGATTCAGAGTACTATGATTGTCCACTTGACTGAACCACATCTACAGTATTTAAGCACAAAGACAGGGGAACCACTGTACTGAAATAAAGACCTGAATACACCCTCTCAGATGGACTTTTTGGAAGTTTTAAGATGAACAAAAAAAACAATTATTTGTCTCAAACATTGTACAATAACATAGCTTAAAGTTTACAGCAAAACTATATGAACGCATGAATAAAAATAAAATCAGTCAAATGATTAAATAGCCTCTTAAATGTACTAAACGTAGTCAGAAGCCATAGCTGCAATTGCTACAGCGAAAAGCAATTTTAACAGCCAATAGTTAGTTTCTGCAAAAACAAAAACAACTAAATGAGAAAGCATATTTGCAAGCTTTCTCTATTATATATTAATGAAGTGCTTATTTTTTGTCTATAAAAACAGCAACTTCAGGATTTCGTAGCTTCTTCTGTATTTTAAACAGTTCAAAAGCCATTTTAGCATTGAAAATTGTGGTGGCATGGCAAAAAGTCACTCTGCATGCAGTATAACGGAAACAAAAAAACAAAAAACAAAAAAAAGATACTATTCTAAGACCGCACACAATTCAAGTGCCGCTGGCTTCATCACAACAGCAAATCAGTTATTTCAGTCATTTTGCAACTAGCACCAATACATCAACGTCCAAAAAGTTCTTCCGTTGCACTCTAAGAGACACGCCATCATCCTACTGGGCCTGAAACACGTTGATCTTGCTTGTATTTTTCAGAGTCTGTCGACGGTTACAAAACCAGACCCGAACCACCTCTCTGTCATAATTCAACTCCTTTGCGATCTCTGTAATCTCTTGGCCAGTTGGAAGGGAGTTTTTCTCAAAGTAAGTGTTGAGGACCTCGATGGCCTGCGGCGTGAAGCTCGTTCTCCGTTTACGCTTCTTGGAGGGTTCTCCGCCCACAAACTCCATCAAGTTCTGCTGGCCTTTCTGATTCCAGAGCTCAGCCTCTGCCAGCCAGCGCTCCAGCACGGGTTTCAGCTTCTGGGCACTTTTAGGAGTGATGTCAAGCTTCTCAAATCTTCAAACAAGAGGCAAAGTGTCAACACACAAGATATTGGAGTGGAATGTGAATCTTTCCGGCACTTATATTTGAGAACAGGTTTTATATTGAATGTAATAAGTAAGTTATAATTTTATATTTATATATATTATATATATTATTTTACACACACACACACACACAGGTGCTGGTCATATAATTAGAATATCGTGAAAAAGTTCATTTTTTTATTGTAAATTATTTAAAAAAAAAATGAAACTTTCATTTATACTTGACTTGAGAAAGTAAAAAACATTTCAAAAGTTTTTTTTTTTTTTTTTTTTTTATTGTTGATTAGAGCGTACAGCTAATGAAAGTTCAAAATCCAGTATCTCAAAATATCAGAATATTTACATTTGAGTTTCATTAAATGACCATCCCTACAGTATAAATTCCAGGTATCTCTTGTTCTTTGAAACCACACTAATGGGGAAGACTGCTGACTTGGCAATGGTCCAGGAGACAATCATTGACACCCTCCACAAAGAGAGTAAGTTACAGATGGTCATTACTGAATGTGGTGGCTGTTTACAGAGTGATGTATCAAAGCATATTAAATGCAAAAATGACTAGAAGGAAGAAATTGGGTAGGCAAAGGTGCACAAGCAACAGGGAAGACCACAAACTTGAGAATACTGTCAAGTAAAGCCGATTCAGACACTTGGGAGAGCTTCACAATGTGTCAAATGAAGCCGGAGTCAGCGCATCAAGAGTCAACACACTCAGACAATTTCAGGAAAAGGACTACCAAGCCACTTCTGAAACAGAAACAACGTCAGAAGCATCTTACCTGGGCTAAGGAGAAAAAGAACTGGACAGTGAACAGTGGTCGAAAGTTTTGCATTTCATGTTGAAACCATGGTCCTAGAGTCTGAAGGAAGACTGTAGAGGCATAGAATCCAAGCTGCCTGAAGTCTAGTGGGAAGTTTCTGAAGTTAGTAATGATTTGGGGGGGGCGTGACGTCTGCTGGTGTTGGTCCATTGTGTTTTATCAAGTGCAAAGTCAATGCAGCCATCTTCCAGGAGATTTGGGAGCACTTTATGCTTCCATCTGCTGACAAGCTTTATGGAGATGCTGATTTCCTTTTGCAGCAGGACTTTAGCACCTGCCCACAGCGCAAAAACCACTTCCAACTTTTGAAATGTTTTACTTTACATGTAGGGAATCTAGAATATGTGAATGTTTCAATTTTTAAAAATAATGAAATAATAATAATAAAAAAACTTTTTCACGATATTCTAATTATATGACCAGCACCTGTGTCTGTGTGTGTGTGATATATACACACACATACATATATATATATATATATATATATATATATATATATAAAAACAATAAAAAATACATTTTTCAATTGTAGTCTTCTAAACATCTGAAATAAACTAAGTGCAATGTAGTGTTGTCAAAAAGTGATTTTTCGACATGTTTCAATACTAAAATATTTGAAACGCTTCCAATATTTAAATCTTTTTCCGCAGAAAAAAAAACACAATAACAGCTGTGTTTCTCGCTCTCATCTCACAGACAGCGAGTTGACACACAAACCCATCTCCCCTCACTCACTCGTTTCATTTGCGCTGGATGAATATCGTTAGTGTTACAGTGCTTGAATTTTGTCATGGGATTGTGGGTATTGCACATAATCTTACTCATTCCAGCAGATTTTGTGCTCACACTCAAAGTGCACGCACATAAAGCCGCCGCTCAGTACTAAATTGAGTTCTTTTTCACTGCTTATTGCGCTTAAACAGTCAAATAAACACAATGTCAAAATGCCGGTCGTAAACAGTTGAGAAAGAAAACGCATGTGTAACAGATTAATGGAACCGTGCGTCAGGCCTTAAAGTGACAGCAGCCTAAAATACCTCCTGCCAAATTAACAGATTATATTATATATCTATGGCAATTTTTCCCCATGGTATCGATGTCAAAATTGTGACCAGTGAAAATGCTGAGTGGTTAGTAACTTTTGAAATCCGGTGAGCAAAAAAGTTAATGTCAAGCCCTCTCTCTCTCTCTATAAAATTATATTATACATATATATATATATATATATATATATATATATATGTCACGTAAAGAAAGAAACAAAGAGAAGACAGAAAAGAGAATAACCTGCAGATGGCTGACTGACTGTATGCGGGACCCTCTGTAGCAGTGAGAGCCTGGCCCACTTGAGTCTGTGTCAACCCCAGAGAGAGCCGTCGAATCTTAAAATTTTTGGCAAACTCCCGGATCTCCTCCAGATTAATGGCCTCTTCTTCATTCACAGCAGACTGTGGCTCTAACGAAAACAAAAATTGAATAAGGACTTTTGGATCCTGTCCAAATCATAAACAACATGAGTAATTTACCCGTGAGTCACTGAAATATCAATCTTTAAAACTGAAATCTGATCTAAACAGTCTTAAAGAATTGCTCCTATTCAATTACGTGACTGAAGAAGGTTGTAAATGCAAACATAAACAGTAATGATATACTACCAGTAAAATATAAACCTACTGCTGACAAGCTGCCCCACGGTAGGCATGTCTCCACAGGCAATGGCGCCAGTAGAGGTGAGGGGTGTGACTGATTTAACTACTTGTGGCTGGGGAGCAATGATCACTTTGGATGGGGCCACTTTCCCAACAGGACCCTATAGAACAAATAACAGCCCATGATCAAATATGACAATCATTTTACAAATATTTCTAGAGAAAATGTGCAAAACTCACCCCCTGATTTTGCCAGGGCATTGCAAGGTAATTTCTAAGGTATAGTCAATTGCTATTAAATTGGTAGGGTGCTAAATGGGTGCTAGGCAGCTGCTTGGGTGTTCTGGACTGTCGCTAAGTGGTTGCTAGGGCATTCTGCTCATTGGAAAACCAGAATTTACTGTGGCGAATTTTCTGCAAAATGATATTACATTGATTCTTGCATGTTTTGTGACATCTACAAAGTGAAATGACCAGTCAGTGGCACTAAAAGAGTGTACAGTTTTTTAAAAACAGGTGAACGTGAATCTGACATTTTATTACACTGGTTGTTGTATATATCGAGTGTGCATTTACAGGTTTGAGTTATGGTAATTAACCATAATAAGGACTCAAATACAGGACTGAAAACTGTATTCTGCTGCTGTGTGAACGTAGGTAGTAGCACATTTCTCCAATGAGCCTATGTTGGCATTCTGAGTGGATGCTAGAGCATCGCTAGGTAGTTGCTAAGCAGTTGCTAGGGTATTCTGAGTGGTTTCTTACTCATCCAATATATAGTGATGCTTAGAAAGTACAAAAATGGTGCACAGACTACACAAAATGGTACCTGTGTGGTGGTTTTGGTGAGTGTCAGGGGCACAGTGGTTTTGGGGAGGACGGAGGCGGCGGATGGGGCAGCTGCTGTCGGACCGTTCCCTATCGTAGCAATGATCTGGCCCTGGGAGTTCAAGATCAGCTGTGGGGACACAGTCTGGACCTGCAGGCCTTGAGTGGGTAACGCAGAGGCTGCCGCAGCTCCAGCCAGTGATGCAGGGTTGACCAGCAGAGGAAGTGTTCCAATCACCTAAAACAGGTATGAAACTAATGAGATGGGTAGGTAAATCATTGTGCAAGGAGGCTTGCCCTTGGGGAAATTGTGTCTGTTAAATGAATAAATGTACATTTAAACGTAGTACTAACCTGACCCTGTGCGTTGGTAATGAGTTGACTTGTGAGTCCAGCCACATTAGACATGGCGCTGGTGAAGATAGGAGTTGTAGTAAGAGAGCTGATGAACTGAGGCTGAGCACCCAGAGAGGCTGCACTAATCTGAAGAAGAAAAAAAAAAAAAAAAAAAAAAAAAAAAACACTGATTAGATTTATATAAATTCATTATGAATCATTTTAGCATTTTAAGGCTAGATGAGTTACCTGAAAGAAACTAGCAATCCTTGTAAAGACGCAAAAAATGGTTTTAGGTGAGCTTAGGTTTAAAATTGTACAATTTTCACCAAAAAAGTTCCATCTAGTTTGCATGTGATTTATGAAATATTTACATAATAATTATTATAATTACATAAAAACACCTGCACAAAACAAAAAAACAGAAGATGGACTGAATGAAAATGCAAATTCACTCTCTGACAGTAGGTGGTGCTTACTGTCGAAACAGCAACAGTTTCCTTGGTTACAGCTGTCCACAAAGCAGCGCTGCGCTTATAAAGGCTACTTTATACAGAGAAAAAAAAACAACATCGAAACTTTCTGAAGACAGTCAGTTCCCTTTCAGAGATACATTCATATAAACCCCATCTCCAATTCAATATTTATATTTTTCTTCTGATATTTTGAGCATCACGAACAGTGAGCTTGCTGTGCCTGGTACAGTATTTGCTCTGCTGGCACGACTCTGTTCTCCTCTTTACGTCCGTCTTCAGTGTGCTCTGTCTCTGGTTTGTTTTAACATTCTGTTAACAGACTTCATAATATTTCCACACAAATTACATTTTGTGAAACGATTGCAATGCAGTTTGTGCGCAACTCCGAAATAGAGATCGGCCAAAAAAAAAAAAAAAAAAAAAAAAAAAAAAAGATTTATGGCTGGTTGACTGGTGCATCTATAGCACCTATAGTAGTACTTTTATGAAAGCAGTCTTTAAGAAATGTCCTCTTAAATATCCAGTACTAGCCAATAAGAATCCAATAAATAAAAAAATAAAAAAATTGTAAATTGGTTAGGCACCAATATTGTCCCCATACACTGTGCATTCTTACTTCAAATCTTAAAAATACAATTTTCCACATATATGATTACGACTAATCCCTAAATCATGAATCACGCATTCATATTAGAAGTGTTCCCTACTCACAATAGCAGGGTTGATGGACAGGCCTGCAGTCTGAAGTGTTGCGACAGAAGCACTAGGCTCTGACACCTTCTGCACAATAGATGCGGTGGTGGCTGGCGTGGCCTGCGTTGGCTGCAGGGCCGCTTGTACGGACTGCAGAGCAGACACCTGGGGCTGCAGGACTGCCTGCGCAGGTGACTGCAGCTGCGTCTGGACAGAGTTCAACACAGTAGCAGCTGGAAAAAAAATAATAACAGGCTGTTGTAACAATCAAATTTCAAAAGGAGTTTGTATGCTCAGTAAAACACCTTCTACTATTAAAAAATGTCATTATTCTGAACTGCTGACTGGTCTGGACAAAAATACCATTTCATATAAACACAATATGCTGCATTTAATCCATGCATTTTAAATTGAATCTCATGCCATACAATTAATATAAAATATGCACTTTTTCTAAGATTCTTTGCACCTGATGAGTATGCAATATGTGTGCAAGCACCATACCCTGCAGACCTGCAAACGGCAGCTTCAGCAGTCCTCCGGCAGGGCTGACTGCCGTGAGACCAGGGATGGTGGCGACAGTGGCGGTGGGTAAGGTGAGCACTGCCAGACCACCCTGACCACCCACAGATCCGGCCATACTCAAAGGAATGAGCAGGGGCTGACCCAAAGAACCCTGCTGGGCAAGCATGCCAGTCATCAGAGAGGCCAAACCATCCTGAGTCAGGACCTGGGAGGGTAATGGCAAACTGATTTAATTATTCAAATATTCAGATTTAGTTTTTCAAATGTTTTGACATTTACAGGTACTTTGCTGACATTTGCACCTATTATGCCCCTTTTTACAAGATGTAATATAAGTCTCTGGTGTCCCCAGAATGTGTGAAGTGTCAGCTTGAAATACCAAAGATCATTTATTAACTAATTTGGATGTGAGCAAAAGCACACCATTTTCATGTGTGTCCCTTTAAATGCAACTGAGCTGCTGCTCCTTGCCCCCTTTCCAGAAGAGGGTGGAGCCTTTAGAGCTGGAGAAACTCAAGGCCAAAATGTCAGAAATTGTCAGGCGTAAGTACCGCGGTAGGGCGAAATATTGACTTAGTCTTTGCTCATTCGCTTTGTAGACACTGGATTGGCAAGACGAGCATTTGTGGTTAAAAAGTATATTCATTTTTTTTTTTTTTTTTAGAAAATGACTGTTTTGCTAGATAAGACCCTTATTCCTCAGTTGGGATCATGTAAAGCCCTTTGAAGCTGCATTGAAACTGCAATTTGGACCTTCAACCCATTGAACCCTGTTGAAGTCCACTATATGGAGAAAAATCCTGGAATGTTTTCCTTAAAAAAAAACTTAATTTCTTTTCGACTGAAGAAAGAAAGTCATAAACATCTTGTATGACATGGGGGTGAGTAAATTATTAGGAAATTTTAATTCTGGAGTGAACTAATCCTTTAAACGGCAAAAATATCCTCTTTTTAAAAAGAAAAATGGAGTTCACCTGTGGGCAGGCCTGGACGGTGATGGGTACGCTGGTTTGCGGCTGGGCTGGAGACACACTGATGGGGGCTGTGGAGACCGCAGTCTGGACTGCAGGTGCTGAGACCTCCACAGACACTACATGAAAACAGAGTCAGATTTGCTGAAACCTATTATTTTAGAATGTCTTCCATGCATAGGAAACATCACAGTGTCTCTTTCCAACCATGCATTTATGACAATTATGACTTTAAATGCTTCTTTGATGATGTTGGCTTTGAATACTGGGTTGCTATGATACCAAAACTAGTGTGGTTATTTATATCAGTCAATTTTATCAGCCTCACCAGGTGTAGTAGCGTTTGTGGTTACTGGACTGTCCAACGGACCCTCCTCAGCGGCATCCAGGGTCTGACCAGCGCCCTCCTCGCCCCCTGACTCCACCTTCTCATCAGCCCCTGAAGACGACAAGGCTGTATCCACCTCCACCTCCAACACACGGATGGTCTCCTGACCTGACATGACGATGACCTGGAGGAAGGGGTTTAATGGGTTATAAATGCTCTCCTTTCGGGGGTAATGGGGGGCAGTGCTGACAAGATGAAAATGCGCCATGGTCTGTTATGGATGAGTTTACAACAGTGTGTGTATTCTGATCTCACAGACATTTTATTAAAATACTGATAAGGTTTGCTGAGCCAAAGAGCATGAAACTGTTGCAACTAGAGCAGGGCGATTTTATTGTGCTTTTTTCATTTTTATTTAATTATTTGATGATTAAGGTGCACTTCTTCCTCCATTTTTTTTTTATTTAAAGAAAATAAATACTTTTGCTAAATAATTTCTAATAATAATTTAAAATCATGTACATACTTAAAGGGATAGTTCACCCAAAATTGAAAATCATCTCATAATTTACTCACCCTCAAGCCATCCTAGATGTATATGTATTTCTTCTTCTTTCAATCAGAGTTATATTAAAAAATATCCTGGCTCTTCCCAGCTTTGTAATTAGATTGAATAGCGCCTGAGTTTTTGATGTTCCAAAAAGTGCATCCATCCATCATTAATGTAATCTATCCGGCTCCAAGGGGTTAATAAAGGCCTTCTGAAGCAAAGAGATGCATTTTTCTTAGAAAAATATCCATATTTAAAACTTTATAAACTATAATCACTGGCTTCTGGTAATAGCCATATGTGATTTAAGTTCAGGCAGAAGAGTGACCTCTGACCTGATGCATAACGTAGGATGTAGAAGTTGAGATGAGAGTAGACGCCTCTCGCGATTCAAACAAATAGGGCTGGGCAACAAACTCAAGCTCCTCCTCTATTAGATCGAAATCCTCCAACATTTCTCATTTTAGACTTCTAATTTGTGACCGGTGTTTTGTTTTGCTCCATCTTCTGCGTTTCCGCGTTCAATACGTCATGTGTCGGGTCAGAGGTCTCTCTTCCACTCAGGACTAATATACGGACTGCATACGGATGTTCCCAGAAGCCAGTGATAAAAAAAGATATAAATATGGATATTTTTCTTGCAAAAATGCATTGCTTCTCTTCAGAAGGCCTTTATTAACCCACTGGAGTCATATGGATTACGTTTATGATGCTTTTTGGAACTTCAAAAACTCAGACGCCATTCAATCCCATTATAAAGCTGGGAAGAGCCCGGATATTTTTAGATAAAACTCCGATTGTGTTCGGCTGAAAGAAGAAAGTCATATACACCTAGGATGGCTTGAGGGTGAGTAAAATTATGGGATAATTTTCATTTTTGGGTAAACTATCCCTTTAAGATCAGTAGCATAATAAAAGCCATTTTATCAGACATGGTTTCCCCATTAGGACAATCCCAATCAATGTTGAGATCACATGACCAGTAGTATACTATTCACTTAAAAGGTGCCCTAGAACCAGTTTTTACAAGATATAATATAAGTCTAAGGTGTCCCCTGAATGTGTCTGTGCAGTTTCAGCTTAAAATACCCCATAGATTTTTTTAAATTAATTGTTTTAACTTTTGGGGCATCATTAACTATGCACTGATTCAGGCTGCGGCCCCTTTAAATCCTCGCGCTCCCTGTCCCCCGAGCTCTCGACTATAATACAGTGCATTTACAAAGTTCACACAGCTAACATAACCCTCAAATGGATCTTTACAAGATGTTCATCATGCATGCTGCATGCATGTGTTGGATCATGTGAGTATAGTATTTGATTCTGAATGAGTTTGATAGTGCTCCGTGGCTAAAGCTAACATTACACACTGTTGGAGAGATTTATAAAGAATGAAGTTGTGTTTATGAATTATACAGACTGCAAGTGTTTAAAAATGAAAATAGCGATGGCTCTCTTGATGTCTCCGTGAATACAGTAAAAACCATGGTAACTTTAACCACATTTAACAGTACATTAGCAACATGCTAACAAAACATTTAGAAAGACAATTTACAAATATCACTAAAAATATCATGTTATCATGAATCATGTCAGTTATTATTGCTCCATCTGCCATTTTTTGCTGTTGTTCTTGCTTGCTTACATAGTCTGATGATTCAGCTGTGCACAGATCCAGACGTTAATACTGGCTGCCCTTGTCTAACACCTTGAACATGCGCTGGCATATGCAAATATTGGGGGCGTACATATTAATTATCCCGACTGTTACTTAACAGTCAGTGTTATGTTGAGATTCGCCTGTTCTCCGGAGGTCTTTTAAACAAATTAGATTTACACAAGAAGGAGGAAACAATGGTGTTTGAGACTTACTGTATGTCTTTTCCATGTACTGAACTCTTGTTATTCAACTATGCCAAGGTAAATTCAATTTTTAATTGTAGGGCACCTTTAACCTTCCTATTACTGGACAATATGGCTCAAGGAATAAACAAATCATGCCTGATTATGAATCGAGCATTTGTAATTAGTAATTTAAAACTTTTAGTTCATGCCAATAGTTCATGACACTATTAGTCCTAAACAACATAAAAAAGGTTTGGAAATTGAAAACATTTGAGATCGTGAAAGACTGATTGTGATTCAGTTCAATTTGTCTCTTTTTGATTTATCAAAGATTCGCAGCATTTGTCAAAAATGTGCTTGGAAAGTTCCTGTGTGATATTTTAGGAAAAAATACATGTAGATAATTATTATTTTTTCTTTAATATGCAGTGTTATATTAGTGCATTCCTGATTAAATGTCATTATTCTTTGGGTTCATTTATTGAATAAAGGCATGTAAAACATGTAATTTTGTGCAGTATCACCCGGCCCTACTTGGCACGTTTAATGCATTTAACAGCTGTACAAGAGGCTCAATAGTTTGAAAAAAAGCTAATTAGGAAAGAAAGCAGCAGAGGATGTTCTAATATGTTAACATTAAACCCATGTGAACTCTACGGTCAACATGAGCTTTTGAAATCCAAGTGAATTCTGCTGTCTTTGACTTATACACTACTGTTCAAAAGTTTAGGGTTAGTACATTTTTTCTCCATTTGTCTGAAAGAAATAAAAAAAAAAACTGAACTGACTGTTTTGTCGCCTTGCGTTGGCTGCATCATTTTGAATATCAATCATGCTAATCGCTTTCTTCATTCCAGGCGGCTCATGTTGTTCTGAAAATATTTGCGCGTTGGAATGCTCAGGTAAGATTATTAGAAACGACTTTTGTCTGTGTCATCTTGACTTCTTTGCTTGCTTTCATCACTTTCGCTTTTATTCTCGTGCACGGACTCATTCAACTGAACAGCCAATCATAGTTCTCCCTCTCACTGACAGTGCGATGTCAATGGACCACATCGCCACCGATTCAACATGCTCAATCGGCCAAAATACCTCCGACGATGTCCAACTAGAGCCGAAGCAAAAACTGTGCCGGCCCTCTAACAGCTTGGTGTGTCAGAGCATTAACATTAAAAAAAAACAAAAAAAAAAAAAACGTACTGACTCTAAACTTTTGAACGGTAGTGCATTATAATATAAAACAGCATATTTGACTTTTGCTCAGCTTAATGTCTGATCAAGCATATTATTGAGAACATTTCTCAATCATGTTTCAGTCGAGATCAGAGAAACATCACAGGAGCAAATGCAGGGCTCGGGCAGAGAGGGAAGCTCAGCTCAGCAGTACAGAGGCAGGAGAGGGTGCGTACCTGGTCGTCTTGTGCTGGGAATTTCAAAGTGCAGGAACCTAAAAGCTGAGAAAACACTTCTGCAGTCAGAGAGTGAATGGCTAAAGAGAACAGAGATGCCAAGCACACATTAGGACACAAACAACCAACCCAACAAGGACACAAGTGACATGAGTACAGCAAACAAACAAGAGCGTCTGCCCAAAAACTAGCAAAAGCAATGCTTTCTGCAAATGCCTCACCACCAGAAGAGAATTGCTTGTGCTGTGAACGTAGACTGAACACTCACACACATGGGACATGAGGCTGAACGTGTGATGAAATGTTAAGGTACAACTGTGTTTTGGTAACACTTCCTGTAAGGTTTGAGAAAGTTATGAGAATTATGACTTGACTCATGAATACCTGTTCATTGACAGTAAGTGGCGCATTGTTTGATGGGAGATCCTCTGTGTCCATGATGACGTCTAAGCTCTGAGGAGATCAATGATTCTGCATATTGGTTGAAGGGGATGTTACCAGCTCTGCAGTACCACCTGAGACAAAAAATACTAGTCACTAAGGTTGCTATTGCTATCAAAGGTTAAAGTCACCATGACATAACAATTGACCCCATTTACCTTCTTAATACACGCTCCTGGTCTTATTGTGAATGATTTATCATGTTATTTCAAAATGTAATAAGACAAATATCCTTTTCATCAAAACCTCCCCTACAACCACCTATCAGAGACCAATTTTAATGAATTTCTGGATAAAATTAAGACCTGTCCTACATTTTTTTAATCACTAAACATACAATTTCAATCAGAAATACTTCACATTAAGGAAAATAATTATGATTTTAAAGTGTTACTTCACCCAAAAATGAAATTTCTGTCATTTATTACTCACCCTCATGCCGTTCCGCACCTGTAAGACCCTCATTCATCTTCAGAACAAAAATTAAGATATTTTTGATAAAATCAAATGGCTCAATGAGGCCTGCATTGCCAGCAAGATAATTAACATTTTCAGATGCCCAGAAAGCTACTAAAGACATATTTAAAACAGTTCATGTGACTACAGTGGTTCAACCTTAATGTTATGAAGCAACAAGAAAATAACGACTTTATTCAACAATATCTAGTGATGGATGATTTCAAAACAATGCTTCATGAAGCTTTACAAATCTTTTGTTTCGAATCAGTGGTTCGGAGCGTGTATCAAACTGCCAAAGTCACGTGATTTCAGTAAATGAGGATTTGTTACATCATAAGTGTTTCGAAATTTCAATGGTTCACCACTGGGGGGCATGATTTTGGCAGTTTAATACATGCTCCGAACCACTGATTTGAAACAAAAGATCCATAAAGCTTAGAAGCTTCATGAAGCAGTGTTTTGAAATCGCCCATCACTAGATATTGTTGGATAAAGTGTTAATTATCGTGCTGGCAATGCTGAGCCATCAGATTTCATCAAAAATATCTTAATTTGTGTTCCAAAGATGAACGAAGGTCTTATGGGTGAGTAATAAATGTCATTTTTGTGTGAACTAACCCTTTAAGATCAGTCTTAAATTTTATAATCACTGAACACACAATTTCAATCAGAAATACTTCACATTGAAGAATAAAAATATTGACATTATAAAAGGAACAAAAATGTGACTTGGTACAACTAAATCTGACAAATATCACATTTCAAGCAGAAATACTTCACATTGTGGAAGAAAAAATATGATTTTAAATATTAAAGGTACAAAATATGTGACAGTACAACTAAATCTGACATCTCATTTCAATCTTTACAATATGAAAGAATCATGTTGATTCAGATATTCAAAGATGCTGAGCAACTAAATCTAACAAATAATTTACAATAAAGTATCCCTACTATAAATATAAAACATTACAATAGCGTCAATTACTTTAAGGTGTCTCAAAACTACTAGCTTATTGCAATATGAATAGGTTATTTGTATTTTGTTTAAAATATGATGGTGACTAGCAGCACACCCTTAAAAAATCCACAATTGTAAAGCTTATGCTATAATACCATAGCTTGTGACTAATAATGTGAAGATTTTACAGTAATAACAATAAGTATATAGCAACTATTTTGGCGGGAACTATGATTACTATGGTAAAACTTTGTAAGGCATTGACCAGATAATCCTGACGTAGTCAAGTGTGTAACGTCACGTCTATGACGCCCTCTCTCAAGGTTGTCAACTTAAAATATTAGAGCCCAGGTAGCTCATAGTAGAATGTAAACAGTTTATAAATATTTGCTACATTATTTCCATTGAAAAAAATCGACTGAACATGTTGCAATGCCATCATCATGCAAGCGAATTGTAAGATATATGTCTTGCATTATCATTATGCGCATGTAAATTATCCTAAAAACAATAGAGCATTATGTAAGCCTTGCGCATTTACGTTACACATCAAGCAGGCCTGTGAGGCACTAATGCAGCTCTCCCAAACACACTGACAATGCAATAATAAAACTCTCCCCACGGGACACACACTTCATCTATTGACCACACTCCTCACATGCCAATATGCCATGACTCGGGACGGCATTTGATGTATTTCCTTTCTCTTTATCATAAATATATAAATTATGCTAATTAAGACCATTGCATATTAACCAAAAACTCATTTCGCTTCCTCGAGTTGGTATAGCGTTGTGCGAAAATACATGCAAGCTGTGATCATATTCACGACTTACCCGCTGAAAGGTGGGATATTTTCTTTATTTCTCCTCCTTCGGCGAGCTTTGCCACAGTTTCTTTTAAATATGCATAATTAAAAATTCATCTCACAGCTTCCGACGCGCGCTACGAATGCACACAAAAGAGCTATTTGCATTGATAAGGAGGCTCGGGAAAGCGCTGCTTCTCTTTTCAACTAAATATTTAATGACGTCTTTCCGTTAACTGTCGTGCCGGTGAAGCAAGTGCACCTTAATAGCCAAGGTAACCCCTTATCTGCAGAAAAGTGCCTAAAAATTAACACAAATTTGCTCTTTTGCACTACGTCATGAACATAATTTATGCAGGCCAAGTCTTGCATTGAAAAAATGGCGCTGGCTCGACAGAACGGGAGCGATGGCCGTCTTAAAGGGACAGTACACCGTGTTGCTGCAGTTCACTGCACGATTCAAACCGATAATAGTGCTTATAGCTAGTGTGAGGTTATGCTTTAATGGTAAAATTACTACTAATAATATTATTTCTACTTACAACGGGATCAATTTATTATTATTAAGTATTATCGTTTATTATAATAATAATGACGAATGCTTGTATTAATATATTCGTGTCATTCTACCTCTGTGTGGTTTTAAAGTTTTATTTAAAGCTTTAATGGAAATCATATAGGCATATTTTATTAGGCTAAATGATTCCATATAGGCTAAAATATGAATGAACAGAACAAAACAGACAATTGTTCATTGCATATTCAAACTCAAATTATAATATTGGTCTGTGAGGTCATATACTAATAGTAAAATTACTAATACTAATATAAGATACATTTAATATTCTAAATTATTATTATTATTTATAAAAAAAAAAAAACAATGACAATAATAATATTTTTCATGCATCTTAGTTCCACATTATTATATAAGTTTACAAAAAATGATGTGCATAGAAAATATTGATATTCATGTCATTCTACCTCTGTGCAGTTTTTAATATTTTTAACGCTTTAAAGGAAATCATATAGATATATTTTATATGATTCCATGTAAAGTATTACCAGAACAAAGACAATTAAATTGTTATTTACAATTATTAAAACTTGCTCATGGCTTTTCCGTATACTCTAAAAACATTCTGGGTTAAAAACAACCCAAGTTGGGTTAAATATGGACAAACCCAGCAGCTAACTCAACTATTGATTAAAAATGACTGTATGTCTGGCTTAAAATGAACCTTAAATAGGTTGGAAATTAAAAATCAGACACATAATTACTAGAGGCAACAGTAATAATCAAAGGGTGAACATTTATTAATAAGCAATTTAATAAATTAATTAATATTTATTAAAATATTAATAAATTACAATTTCCAACCTATTTTGGGTTCATTTTAAGCAAGCAATATAGTAATTTTTAATCAATAGTTGAGGTAAATAAAACTACCCAGCAGGTTGGGCAAACATTTAACGCAACTGCTGGGTTCGTCCATATTTACCCCAACTTGGGTTATTTCTTAACCTAGCATTTTCTAGAGTGTAAATGTATTCCCTTAGCAGATGCTTTTATTCAAAGTAACTTTCAATTGAGGAATGCTACAACGGTGTTTCCCAACCCTGTTCCTGGAGGCACACCAACAGCACATTTTGAATGCCTCCCTTATCTGAACCATATATTTCTGGTCTTGAAGTTTCTACTAACGAACTGAGTTGAATCAGGTGTGTTTGATTAGGAAGATTTGGAAAATGTGTACTGTTAGTGTGCCTCAAGGAACAGGGTTGGGAAACACTGTACTACAACACAAGTGAATAAAGAAATAACTAAAAGACAAAAAGATTGGCTACAACCCAAGATGTTTAATCTTCAGTTATTCCCCAGGGGTGATCATGCAATAGAGCATAAGCAAGTGTATCTTTTGCATTGTTTATGAATCTGTGAGAAAACTTTATGCAAACCAGATGAATTCAAGTTACAATGTTGCACTTTTCTCCTTAATGGAAAAAAATAATTGAATACATACTGATTTTTATATTCGATTTACAAGGCATATTCCTTTTTTTTTTATATTTAATGAACAAGCTTAAGAAAGAGACACCCTGTCTCTGCACACACTCTGTGTCTTTCCTCTGTTGCCAAGCCAGCTGGCAAACACTTTCATTTGCATGCATTAGCAGCATATTGCCATGGAGCTCAAAGGGGAACTGGGATTGCTGAATACAGACGAATCTGTAATTATTCACATAATACAGGCCCCAACTAATAGAGAGCACTTTCATTTTATATATACATCTGATAAAAAAGAATTATACACTGCAATTAAAATGCTGTTGAAAGTGATAATTAAAACTGTCTTTTTAGTTTCCTTGACAAAGCCCTGTCCAATAAATGCATCTTTATAGGGGTGTGGACCCACCCATAAAAATGCATTGATGACATTTAATTTAATCAGACAGGTGCAAAACAAAATTTGGATCAACATTCCTATTCAAAGTCTAATATGTAATATATTGGGTTGAATATTGCAATTAAATTAAAAGTTCTTAATGAATCCTCTGCTCTGCTTGGCATACTTCCCAGGGCCCATTTATGCAATATTGGGTTCATCAAGGTGCAGAATCGTTCTAACCCTATATGGGTAGACGGGAATTCATATTACCTGTTGACGATGTTACTGGGATTGTAAATGGGAAACAATGCATAAATAAAATTATTCACATCCAATATTAATAATGATGATGAATATTCAAGCAGTGAGAGAAGAAAAAGACACTTAAGAAATAATAGGGCATGTTGTCACACTATATGGAGTAAGATAATAAAATTAAACAGCCTAAACTTTTTAAAAATGTTCCAAAAAGGGTGTTTTCACAGTAATGCCATAGAAGAACCATTTTTGGTTTCCCAAAGAATCTTCCAGATCAGTTCTTAATAATCTAAAGAACCTTTTGTGGAATGGATAGGCTACTTCATGGAGCCATAAATTCTTATAAAGAACATTTATTTTTAAGAATGTATTGTAGGCTTTTTAGAAAATTGTAAAATTTAAAACTGCCATTGCTTAACATTTATTAATAAAATCATAGTCCAACCTTTCAGTTAAAGGGTTAGTTCACCCAAAAATGAAAATTCTGTCATTTATTACTCACCCTCATGTTGTTCTACAGCCATAAGACCTTCATTCATCTTCAGAACACAAATTAAGATATTGTTGATGAAATCCGATGGCTCAGCGAGGCCTCTATTGGGAGCAAAGCCATTCAAACTCTCAAGATCCATAAAGGTACTAAAAACATATTTTAAACAGTTCATGTGAGTTCAGTGGTTCCATCTTAATATTATAAAGTGACAAGAATACTTTTTGTGTGCCAAAAAACAAAATAAAGACTTTTCAACAATATCTATATGGGCTGATTTCAAAACACTGCTTCGGAGCTTTACAAATCGAATCAGTGAATCGGAATGCCAAAGTCACTTGATTTCAGCAGTTTAACCGTTTGATACGAGATCCGAATCACTAATTCGACACAAAAGATTCATAAAGCTCAGAAGCATCATGAAGCAGTGTTTTGAAATCGGCCCATATAGACCAAATTTTCCAGAGAAACATGCGCGCCGCCATCTTTAGAATATTGTCTTTGAACTTCCGTGGTCGCCCTGTATATTTCTATGGCATCGCTGTTGAAGAATAATTAGCTGGTGAAGTGGATTTACGTGTTGTAGAGTTTACAATGCTCATGATAACTTTTGTTATGTTTAAAGCGGGTGTCTTAACAAATGTCAGTAGAACGGGAAGATTTTAAAATGAGCAGTTCATTCATAAATACATAAGATCGCTGTGGAAATACAAGCCGGAAGTCAAAAGACAACGAGCGCAGCGCTGAAAAGGGGCGGAGCTACATAAGGTCTATAGAGAATATGAATCTGACGTCACGCCGCATTGAGTTCTGGGTAACTTCTTTGTTTATTCGCCATCTTGACAGGATCGCGCAGCCTTTCCGTTATTGAGTTTAGTGCAGTAATTTGTTTTCTGTCATGATTGTGAAAAATGTCACCATTGTATGTCATTAATGCTGCATCGATAATTGTGATAGTAACTCAGATCATCGTTCTGAGGGAAAACAAGACAGTGAAAAACGTTTTTTCGCCTTTTCTACTTGTAAAAACACCAAGGGAAGCAGGTCGAGGAGATGACGAGAAGACGCTGGATGGCAAATCTATTATTAATGGCACTGATTAAACCCACTGCTTATCACTCAATAAAAGAATGGCATTGTTAAGTGTTTTTGAACATTTTGATTTCGTTTGGTTTAATAATTAACATTACCTTTGCAAGTCTGACTCTCACTGTGCTTGTGAATTAGCAGAACTTGACGGGGACATTCAAATGCTTAACAAGAAGAACGCTTCATGTGACAAATAAACAATTCTGTACATATTCATTAAAGCATACTGCGTGGAGATAGGCAAATGAGCCAAAATATGAACGCAACATGTTTATAAAAACGGTTTCCTCTCGTGTCCTCTCAAGAAAAGGCTTAATGCACTTAGACTGATATTAAAGATACCAAATTCTATTTACAAATAAAGCACATGCAGAAAAACGGATGACACCAAAATATAAACTTTCAGTATCACTTAAAATGCAAGCATTTTATACATTTTCTTCATAGCGGTTATATAAAGGTATGAAATTGCTTAGTGTGGTTGTCATTTGTTAAAATAAATATAAAAATACATTGTGTTCGTGTCCGTCTGTCCGCTGAATTTGACCCATAATCTCTGATTCTCCTCATCCGTGATCGTGGAAAAGGGGGATTACAATGACAAGTTGTAGGCCTACTCAATATGCTCGTTTAAGCATCATTTAAATGTTTCCAACAAATAAATGAATCGACTTATTCTCAGTGAAGGTGCACAAAATGTATTCTTGTCGCTTTATAATATTAAGATAGGACCACTGAAATCATGAACTGTTTAAAATGTGTTTTTAGTACCTTTATGGATCTTGAGCGTTTGAATGGCTCTTAATGCATGCCTCACTGAGCAATCGGATTTCATCAACAATATCTTAATTTATGTTCTGAAGATGAACGAAGGTCTTACGCATGTAGAATGACATGAGGGTGAGTAATAAATGACATTATTTTCATTTTTGGGTGAACTAGCCCTTTAAAATCTATCTTCATTATATTGTTGACTCTCGTCTGATATGCTAGTGTAGTTTTATTATGTTGACTTGTTTACCATACAGCTATTACGAAATATATTTTAATTTAAGAGCCTTTTGAACTTGAAAACAACATAAAACCACTGTTAGAGAGCTACACATTTGTTTAACTGGACTTTTGACTCTCAAACACCTAATTACTGACATATCGCCCTCGTGACAACTTCCCTTTGTGATAACTGCCCTACATAGGCTATACAACCAAAATTATATTATATAATTTGTAATGTATATATGATAACTTAGTATTACATTTATTTTTATAGTATAAAGTGGGCTTACAAACACTTTCATTTTCGACAAAATGTGAGTCATGTATTTCTCTTTAACAGGGAGTGGCGTCCAAAAAATGACGCGTGCATGACGTAGCTCCGCCCAACACAAATATACTCAAAGGAAAGCCCGACGAAAACAAGGAAGTAACGAGTAAAAAAGACGAGGAACTTTGAGTAAACCTTATATTTATTGTCAATTAAACGCAGAATTCGGTCTGTTGAAATTATCGTCCCCTAGAATATTTTATCTACAGTGAAGAACAATGAACAACAAAGGTAAATACGCGATCACCTCCGCTCTTCTGCTATTTTGCTTAGCCGCTTCCTAGCAACTACCAATTGAGTTAGCCTTCATAACTGACTTACATAACAAACGACTTTACATACTGAACTCTCACGGATTATACGCTAAAAACATCTGTCATCGACTACCTCATGACGGAAACTGTAATATTTAACGCAGCGATGTCTGATTTCAGCGGACTGGGTGATGTTTTGAAATGAAAACAGATAAAGGGTAACTAGCTTGGCTGCTACAGCGCGATGACGTGATTGGAAAGGTGACCTCATTAAGAGAACGAGACGCTCACAACCTCCGTTTAATCATTTAATTAATCTCATTTACATGTGCTTCATAAATATACTGTGGTATTAAGAACAGTTTGCCTTGTTTTTTATATTGTAATTTAGCTGTCAGTTAGGACTGGCCTATTTGTCTCTTATTTGTTTTTGTCATCTTCTTTATTTTTAGATATGCATATTGTCTTAATTTTGTAATTTAGCTGTCAGTTAAGACTGGCCTGTTTGCCTTTTATTTTTCTATTATCATTTTTAGATATGCATATTGTCTTAATTTTGTAATTTAGCTGTCAGTTAAGACTGGCCTGTTTGCCTTTTATTTTTCTATTATCATTTTTAGATATGCATATTGTCTTAATTTTTATATTGTAATTTAGCTGTCAGTTAAGACTAGCCTATTTGTCTCTTAGTTTTTGTTATCATCTTTATTTTTAGATATGCATAATGTCTTAATTTTTATATTGTAATTTAGCTGTCAGTTAAGACTGGCTTATTTGCCTTTTATTTTTCTATTCTCATTTATATTTTTAGTAATGCATATTGTCTTAATTTTTATATTGTAATTTAGCTGTAAGTTAGGACTGGCCTATTTGCCTTTTATTTTTTATTATCATTTTCATTTTTATATATGCATATTGTCTTAATTTTTACATTGTAATTTAGCTGTCAGTTAGCCTTGTAATTTAGCTGTCAGTTAATATAATACACATATTATATTATATTATTATTTTGTGTACATTTATTATATACTTTGAACTAATGGTTATTTAAAAAATTCTAATTTATTTATTTAAAATTGATAATTGATCCACATTTCATGAGTATCTATTTTGGTTTAAAGTCGGCATGAAACAAAGTCGCGATAGTCTTTTCTTCCCTACTGTGACATACTGTGATCATTGATGAATAAGGTTTTTAAAAGTGTAAAAAATAAATAAATAATGGAAATATATTTAATTTTGAAGATTTATTAAATGATTATGTGAGATATTAAGAGATTATGTGGTTTTTATAATCAATGAACACTGCTTTTGTAATTTTTTACAATATGGACAAAAATTGTCACCAAAAAAGTCATTCGGTTTAACCAAAAATTCGGTTTTACCCAATGACACTTAGGGTTATACCGAATTACGATATTTTCAAACAAGGCCAACAGGCCGATATCTAGCTAGTTAGTTTGCTAGCTAGATAGCAAAAGGACAAACATTTTATATTTAGTACAAATTTTTAAAATATTACAACATTTTCCATGTTTTATAGCGGTTGTACCGAATGACCTGATGTTTCGGGACATGCATATGAGCAAGTGAAAATATGAATTTTTCAAATAGTTAAAAGAGAGTTTGAGAGACTTTGCTCCACGACCATGTGGTCCTTTGCAGGTGTCTGAAACATTATACCCACCACATGACTTGATCCAAAATGGTCCCTTTATATTGGTTACTCCAAATGACATCAATTTTTCCAGACATTATTTCTCACAAAGAAACGACTTCTACACATGATTTTAATACCATTTTGCACTATGTTGATATATGATGTTATAAAATCATGCCAGAATAAAAAATAAATATATACATTTATTACGTTTTTAGATATTTGAATCACAATGAAATGGCTGTTTTGGCCTTTGGACGGTTAAACCGAATGACCTTTTGACACTTCAAAATCTTTAAAATTCATTAAAATACCTTTATATGGTGCAAAATATAATTAAAACTTTTTGGATTCAATATAAGAGATCTAGTTGTACTACCTTACATACTTTGGATGCCATATCTTTGTTTTTTATTGTTATTAAGGCCTTTGGACAAAAAAGAAAAATTACCCGCCACATCATTGACCCATATATATCTAAGTGAAACAGCTTCTCAAACAAGAAAAAATTTAGTGTGGAACTTGATTTTTTTCCATTGGGAATTGATCGGATCGTTGGAACATTGTGGTTTGGTATTGCTTTGATATCATGTGATTGACAGGTTGTCCAGCCCTCACACCAGTAAACGCATCATCAGAGAAGAGATGTTGTTACAAGATTATGAGGGCTTATGAATAAAAAAATGCACAGATTGATTTCATGGTGACTTTAAAGAAACCCTCTGATTGGCATCTTTTGGTCTGTATCTTTAGTGCATAGCCCTAAAATTACTGTCTACTTTACAGTAAATCAACATAGAATTCTGTTGTGATATTAATTTGACTGTTTTTCTGCTTTGTGTCCATGCAGGTTCTTATCCACAACAAGCTGTTTACCCTCAGCAGAGCACAGCACCCGTTTACCCGCCTGCTATGCAAGTCCCTCCTCAGGTGTCTCCATATCCAGATGCCCCTCCTCCATACTCTGAGGTTACCAGTACTAATTACACTCTGTCAGGTCATGTGAATGTGCAACATCTCATTACAGTATAAAAGGAGTAGGAAAGGCCTTTTAGAATAATGTTGCAGTGTAATCGAACATGTTTTTAAACAAGTTTAACACTCAAGAGTGCATGTTCCCTTCCTCAAGAAGACTGCATTCTAAAGATTCTTCCCTTTTTTTAAGACCACGCATCATTTCTGGAAATTGTGCTTGATGAACCATCTATTATGATGCACGTGACACCACTCGGACAAACAAAGGCAATTTTTAGCAATGAATTAAGACCCATTCACACCAAGGATGATAACTATAATGATAAAGATATAGTTTTAAAAATAATTCTAAATGTAAAAGAATAGCAGAGTCCACACCACAACTAAAAACAAACAACATCGTTGGAATCACTTTCACAACTTTTTGTCCAGCTGATGAACAATGAAAACATTGACAACCAGAAATGAAGCAATAAGCCAAAAGAGGCCGTTAATTTTAGTGATTTTGTTATGAGTTGTTCTTAATAAAACCCCTTTTTTAATAAAACTGCAGCAAAAGTGATATAATAATAAAAGATACCAATGGTCAGTATTTATTTATGGACAATGCAATCAGATTTGTGTCTGCATTTTAAATTGGCTTTGAATACTGCACATTAGAAATATCTTTTATAAATTCTGTCATCCCTTACAAAAATCATTAAAGTAACTGTTTGTGGTTTTTGCACTGTTTACCTTTTTTGAAATGTTTCCCTCTCGCAGGTTTATCAGCCCAGGTATATGGCTCCTCCCCCAGCCCATGGACAGATGCCCCAAATGACCTCAGCATACCCTGGTACTCAGATGTACATGCCCATGCATGCTCAGACTGTGCCAATGGGAGCCATGGCCCCCAGTGTCCCAATGGCTTATTATCAGATGGGGCCCGTGTACCCTCCTGGCTCTACCGTCATGATGGAGGGCGGATTTGATGCTGGAGCTCGCTTCGGGCCTGGCACCAGTGCTTCCATTCCTGTGAGTATTCACAGTAAACCTGTTCCTCAGCCAGGAAGTAATATGCATTTATATTAAAGTGTATCTTCGACAATTTTCAACCCGCTTTGTGTTGTTAGTATTGTTTGTATTGTTACAAATGTATGTAAATGAACAGTGTTCTTTGTTACCTGGGCCGAGAAATTCATGTTTATTTGTCAGCAAAAGTTCAGTCTTTTGTCAGCAATAGTTTTGACAGCTCCAGGGCTTTCGTGAAAACTTCAGATTATACTTGTGCATTTTTGTATCCCCATCCACAGACAGTCGGATTGACAGAGGGTTATAAACAGAACAGTTATTGTAAGGGTATGTTTATCACTGAAAATTGTATCATACTATGTCTACTCTTTAAACAGTGGCAACAGCTTTCTTGCCCGTACGAGACGGTGTTTTGTTTCAAGAAGTTGGGCGGAACTGATAGAATGGCAGTTTCTTTTAGTTTTCCCCTTCATTTGGCCTAAAACGCTATGCTCATGGTCATCCAGTTGTTGGATGTTGACTACAAACATGGAGGTTTTTCAGATTTTCCATAGCAGCGTTCTTTCCATATTTACAATTTTTTGCAGCATTTAGCCACTGCCTGTGCTGGATCCTTCAATGGAAATAACTTACTCCCGCTAAATGTTTACTCTTTGAAATCTTGCACCCGGGAACAATACAAGTTTGCTAAGAAGTATTTCCTACTAAAGCGAGGCGATATTTGACACTGGTGGGAGTGCAACATGCCCAGTGCATTATGGGTGTTGAAGTTTTCCTAACTATTTGGCAAAAGGGAAGACAACAGCCTTTTTTCTCCATTTTCTCTAGTCAGGTAGCACAGATTTAAAAAAAAAAAAAAAAAAAGTTTAAAACAAAGCTAAGTTTTATTGAAAGCCCATATTGCCAGTGGTGAAGTGCCCATTTAGGCAAATTCAGTTTATGTTGGAGGATCAGGACATCAGATAAGACTTTTACGACCATTTCAGTCACAGGTCCTTTCAATTTCTTGAGATGTGAGACAAAACATGACCTACAATTTTACCTGATAATAGTTTTGAAAATGTCATTATTTACACTTTGAATTTAATCAGAGAAAAAAATACAGTATTTATCTGTATACAACATTTTTAGATAATTTTGCTTATATTATTATGTGAATATATATTTATTAGTTATTTAAGGTAATTGCATTATATTAACCATGTCATCATGATATGTTAGCACCATCACCCAAATATTAACGAAATTATGGTATTTGGTATATGGTATTTTAATTGGTATTTTTAGATTATTTCCCCACATTTTTTTTCTTAATTTCAGCTATCAACCTGTAATATTGATGACCAAAAAGTGATAAAAATATTAGTGGTTAGTTTTTTTTTTTTTTTTTTTTTTTGAGAAAATAAAAGGTGGTGGTTGTGCCAAACATGTTCACACATTTTTATTTTTTTTTAAATCCTTTGGTTCAAAAACTTTTTTGCATTTCTGTAGCCTGTTTTGTCCCAGTACTTGAGAATCAGTTAGTTCAAAGAAGTCGATTTGAAATTCCCTGTAGGTTCAGTCTGTTCTTAGATCCCACAAGTTACAACTTACTAAATATTCTTGTGGCTGAAAATCCATTTATGTATTTTAATTAACATACTTTTCTCTATATTTAAGCCTCCACCACCTGGACACCTCCCTAACGCGGCTCAGATGGCTGCCATGCAAGGTGCAAATGTTGTGATGACACAACGCAAGGGCAACTTTTTCATGGGCGGCTCCAGCGGCGGTTACACCATCTGGTAACAGTTAGCATCACCCTGGGCCTGGACCGAAGCCCTCCTTTCCCTCTCCCTGGTTCCCTTTACCTGTTCTCCCACGCCTGCCTCCCTTGGGGCTGCTTGGCTAA
This sequence comes from Chanodichthys erythropterus, assembly GCF_024489055.1. Taxonomy (NCBI): domain Eukaryota; kingdom Metazoa; phylum Chordata; class Actinopteri; order Cypriniformes; family Xenocyprididae; genus Chanodichthys; species Chanodichthys erythropterus. Next base: position 29,650,753 of record NC_090240.1, read on the forward strand.
GCCACAATACTGATTTAATCTAATGGAATGTAATATTTTAGAGCCCCTTACTCAAGGTACAATACTCCACTGTTGATATAATTGTGTAATAACGCAGTTACTGCGTATTCACAATTAAAACCGCTTTCAAAAGTGCATGATATTTGTAGGTTTGAACTTCTAGTGATCTTATATGTCATGTATCATAATTATTGGTTGGCTAAGATGACTTTTAAGGTGAAAACCAGGTCATTTTTACCTTTATTGCCACTGGCGTACCTCGTACAACTTCATTTTACAGTACATTTTTCTAGTTATTGGTTGTCTTCTTGAGCCGGAGATCATGCCAAGAGAACTGCCGAGCCAGTTTGATCATCTGTGTAAAGTAGCTATGCACTTGAAACATTCTCTTTGAATAGTATACTTAACTAAGCCTTTCATTCCTATCATTATTAAGGTCTTGTCAGATATGTAAAATGCAGAAGTAAGCGCTCTCAAAGTCAAAGAGAAAGATGTGTTTACAAATTCAAACGACGGTGGCGTATTGTACCTTTGGGCAAGCGTATATAAATATTATCAGGTGCCAAAAACTGCACCATTATTTAAAAGCAAAGGAATTTACATATGAATGAACCTAAATGCAGTAAAAGAGAGCGAACAAGATAAACAAAAGTTGGATTTTGTTTTTTCAATATTTTCCCTCCTATGTCGGATACCCAGAGCTGTACATATAGCAGTTTAGCGTGTATTATGTGTGTTCCAGCTCTATGTGCAACTTCACAAACTTCTTCTTTCGCATTTTCCACATAGGTAAAGTTGTTTACAAAGGTCAGGGCTTAATCAAGAGACGATTTATTTTCAGTATTTTAAATTGTTTGGCACATCAAGCATTTTGTTTGTTTGTGGGGAGCTGCTTGTACCAAAGATCTGGACTAGAATGCACTAAAGCTTTTTGCTTTTTGTAAGTCTTCTGTCAAAGTACATCTGCACTCAGATTCATACTGAAATAAGTAAACATATCATATTTAGATGATGGTGATCGCTTTGGGGGTGTCACGCACCAGGCAGAGCACACCACTGCTGTGACTGCATTTTATAGGGGGTTGTGTTGAAAAATATGTTTCCTAGTTGCATCTTAATGTTTCTGCATGCACTTTTCAGTCATTTTGTTCTTAATAAAGATTTATCATTGTTAAACATTTTTAGAAGTACTACAAGATTAATTTATGTGCACTGTCAACCAATTCTGAAATGTTTTTGCCGATTTCTTTTGTACATATGCTTTTAAATACAAAAAAAGCGTCAGTTATACTTGTTGCTGCATTGAAGATTTTTCAAAGCAGCGCGGTAATGCGTAGTAGCATATAAAAACGGCTTATGTTCGGCTGAGAAATTGTGGTGTTGATTTGTAAATGTTTCACAAGGGATTACAGTTTTCCTCTCACATCTGTAACGTGGTTTAAAAATGTTTCACAAAATACCCGACATAAAAGGAAAACCTACACCAGCAGTTGTCTCCACCACTTTTTGCTCTTATCATTTAATTGTAGTGCTTTCAAACGATTAATCGCATCCAAAATAAGTTTGTTTACATAATAATATGTGTGAGTACTGTGTATATTTATTACGTATATATTATAAACATTAAACATACATGTATATATTTAAAAAATACATATGTATTTATGTATAATTTATACTATATATACATATAAATATTTTATATATAAATATATTTTTGTTAAATATATACATGCATGTGTGTGTATTTATATATACATAATAAATATAAACAATATACACGTATTATGTAAACAAACTTTTATTTTGGATGCGATTAATCGTTTGATCACTATTTAATTGCTAAACCTTCATTTGCCCTTCAAAAGCAGCTGTTTTCTGTTTGACACTACAACTTATATGTTCTGTAGCAGTTACCTGTATTATATCGGACTGTAATCTAAAATGCTGCTTATTTTGCTTGATAACACTGAGGTGAAATGCTTGCGCTCACTTGAGTTTATTCTCCATACATTCACTGGTATCCCATTATATTTTGTCATTATACCATATATATTTTCTGATTGATTTAAAAAAAAAAAAAAAAAGAAAAAAAAAGAGGGAATTTTATGCGAGCCTGGCAAATGGGGCTCATTTTTAGGCTTTACATGTTTCAGGTGCATCACTGGGTATCCGACACTACAGTTCTAAAGGTTTTGCCTTTAATCTTAATAAAAAAATAAAAATAAAAAAAAACATTTAGGTAGATTTTCTCTGTGCAAATAATGGAAAACAAACATTTCTCATAACTTTTAAAAAACATGCCAAGTATTCTGGCATTGCCTTAGCACCATTTATATAATTTTCTGTGATTTCTTATGTAGGTTTTTATTTTAGTTTAAAACTTCTGACCTGACCTTTATGGTATTCCTTATTCAAATCCCATTTCATTTAGTTTTAATTTGCTATGAAAATAACATAAGGCAAAAAAACATGAGGGCAAAGCCTTCAGAACTCAATATCTGTTTCAATCTTAGCGCAGCATTTTCTCATGGCATGTGCCACCCTGTGTTTGTGTATGCAATGTAGCGGATACACTGCTTATCTTGAGCCTCAATACCATGACAGTCACGGATGGTATACGTCTTTGTGGGCACTACAGTTCAGGGAACCCTTTTGATTTTTTTTTTTTTTCTATATATAATATAAAATGATTGTGATGGGTTATAATGGATGCATACTGCAGCATCAAGGAACAGAGGTCCTTCCTAGTTTGCTACATGACAAAATGATCTCCAGTGAAAAATGTGGTGCACTTAACTTTTTTTATACTAAACCTTAAGTATAAAACAAAATTTAGAATAAAAGCTATTTTGAATTTTGACCAGCTGTGTTGTAATATGTCTTTACACGTTTCGTGTTGAAGTTTTTGCCTGCTGACTGGTTCACTTGGAGGTTTACCTCTTACAACAAATGTTTGACAAAATGATCACTTTAAATCCGCATTTAGACCAAAACAAGATAGATATCTATCTTGGAGATGGATTATATTGTTGTAAATCCCAAGAGGCTTATAGTTGCACAGAAATTGATTTCATGTACATAAATGAAATCTTAATCTCAAATTTGAACTAACTAGCCACTTGTATTTGACATGGTATTATCATCAATAACCACATATTGATAGTGCATTGAAAAAAGACGACTCGGAATGTGATATAAATTACATTAATTTTCTTAAGTAAGATACTGTTGTAACCCTGCACAAAAAAATTATACAGTATCATATACATTTGACATTATGATCAGCATGTGTCTGTTTTACAAATAATGACAGAGGTAATATATATATATATATATATATATGGCACCGTTACAGCATGGCTATGTAACAAAAACACAATATTGATTTATAAAACGTGTCAATTTCAAAAAAAGTAAATGTAAAATATATTTAAATGTTTTACAAGGTAACAGTGGGCTCTCCAACTATTCCACTAAAAATGCTGCTATTAATAAATAATAAAAAGTCAAGCCAAATGGTTAACGGGAAAAAGGCACACATGAACATTAAAGTGACTCAAAATCAAATTTGTACAGTGCCTCCAATGTTTGCCACTGCTTAGAGTTCTAATAATAGCTGATAATAACTGATAAATAATTCCAATTATAACTCTTGAATATGAACTTGTGTGTAATTTCTGCTGAAGTAGCGAATATACAGTTTGGATATATAAACTATATACAGGCATAACAATTTGACAGCAAAAAAATAAAAATAAAAATGATTGTCCCAGTAACTGACAGTAACTTTACCATACCAAACTTGATGTTGAGCTTATTGACATCATGAACAAACAACTCCTTTTACTTCTGGCTCAAGCGGTATCCCTTCAACTAAACATTCTTCTCCACAGCACAGAATAGTGGCTTATGTCCCATATGTCTCGCATATAAACCTCTCTATATAGGCTATTTAGTTGTCTGGATCAGTCCATGCAATTTTTAGGCAGATCATTGGTTGAATCCCTCTGATGCTAAGCAGTTCAGATGAAGTATTCCTTCTTGTTGTCAGTGACGGTGGTGTCATTGTAGACCTGTTCTGGGTCCACTCCTGGTGCAGGCTCGCCTGCGGTTCTGTAAACACCCTTACTGTGGCACAGGTATCGATACAACAGGAATCCACCGAGGGCAAGGGTCACCAGGATCAGGGTAATTACCACTAAAAAAGAGAGAGAGAGAAAAAAACAGTCATCAATATACAATAGACCAAACGTATATTCATGTATATTAAAGCTGCTGTCCGCGATTTTTGGCCCTCTAGCGGTTAATAAACAGAACTGCACGCGTCTTGCGGAAGAACATTCTAGCCAGAGCTACTTTTCTCTGTGTATGTCTATGGCGAGTCACACAGTTACGGCGATAGTCTGGTCTGAAATAGTCCGAATATAAACACTTATTGTAAGTGTACCATAATGATTCAGGATAAGACAAAAACACGGTTTGGAAAATGGATTCATGTTGTATATTCTCATTGTATAATTTTTGTAAATCTTTAACACAAAAAAAGTTGCAGACTGCAGCTTTAAGAAAATATATAATAATACAAATATAAAAAGCCCTTTAAAAATAAATCAAATATTTTGAAAGTGTTCTTAATGGCTTTTTTAAAATGAACTAAGGCATTAAGATAATTAAAAGCACATAAGCACACAGCTTTTTCCCCTAATTTGGAAATTAAACTTCGTCTGTTTCATATTACATCTCCGTTTCATATGACATAATAAATAAACTATATTTATGTGACATAAACATAATTCATATGATATAATAAAGCATGATTCACACAATCCGACCTGACCAGTAACGCCAAATTTTAAAGGTGCAGTGTGTAAATTTTAGCGCCATCTACCGGTGAGGTTGCGAATTGTTCAGTCCAATGCTCACCCCACCCTTTTGAAGTACATAAAGGGTGTGTTCACACTTGTCATGTTTGGTTCGATTAAAACGAACCCTGGTGCGATTGCTCTGTTAGTGCGGTTCATTTGAACATGTGTGAATGCTGCCATCCGAACCCTGGTGCGCACCAAACAAGTGGACCGAGACCGCTGGAAAGATGGGTCTCGGTCCACTTCCAAATGAACTCTGGTGTGGTTCGAATGATATATGAATGCAACACGGACCAAAGACATGTAACCGAACCAAAAACAGGAAGACGAGACCCTAAAAAGGACAGAATCCTCACGCATGTCGGTTTTTCTCGTCATAGACGCGAGTTTGCTCATCACAGGCATCAGACGCGCGTCTTCACGCAGCAGATCGTTTGTGTGTGTGACGGATGGATTCCCGCCGCTGTTTTGACTACTTTACTCATTTTATAAGCTCTTCACGAGTTCCCAACTGGCCAAATACCATCACATGCAGGTTACGCACAGCTACACACACACAACGAACGCATTTACCTCAGAAAACAGCATTGTTTTGGATGTTCGTTAAGTTCCGTCTTAGGCAATACGTCATAAAATCCGACCAATCACGTTGTGCATGTATCCCTATGCCTTTAGGTTCGGTATCTTTTGGTTCGGTGATAAAATTGCCAATCTGAACGCTAACCGGACCAGGACTAAATGTTTTTTTTTTTTCTTCTTGGTCCGGACTAATTGAACCAAACGAACCGAACTACAAGTGTGAACGCACCCAAAGAAGCTACCGTGGCCGACACAGGACAAAGATGTCGCCGTCTGAGACAGCAGAGTGTAACCAGTCAAGCAATGAGGTTTCTTCTTATTTCTAACAAAGAAAGGTCTCTGCTTCTAATAAACCACATAACTACTTCTTCGTGCGTATTCAATGTAGTGACGATGCAAGCTGCCTCTAAAAACACAAACGAAGAAGAAGAACAACAACATAGTGATGAAACGCGCTCTGTAGAGCAGTTTGTCCATTTAGGGCTACTGTAGAAACATGCCGGCGCAAAATGCCGCCTTAACGTAAGGGGTCCCGCGGTGTATTTAGATAAAAATGGCTCATTCTAAGGTAATAAAAACATAACGGTTCATTATGTAAGGTCTTTATACACAACTGAAAATAGTAATGTATATGTTATATTGCATTTCTGTCAATAGATCCTCCGAAAATTTACACACTGCACCTTTAAGTCAATGTATATAGAGTGAATATAAATAGATGTATGGATATCTATGTGCAAAATTAGTCTGATTAGTCAGAATGTAAACACACACAGTTTGGTGTCAGTAAGATTTTTTTATTTCTTTTATTACGCAACGATGCATTAAATTGATCAGAAGTGACAGTAAAGTCATTTATATTGTTACAAATGAATGCTGTGCTTTTGAACGTTCTATTCATCAGAAAATCCTGAGAAAAAAGTATTATAGTTTCCAAATTAATTTTAAGCAGCAACTGTTTCCAACATTATCAATAAGAAATGTTTTTTGACCACAAATTCAGCATATTAGAATGATTTCTGAAGGATCATGTGACACTGAAGACTGGAGTAATTATGCTAAAAATTCAGCTTTGATTACATTTGAAAATATATTACAATGATAATAATACAGTTAAGTAGTATTCCTTTAATATCATCAAACAATACCTTACAAATGTGAAACCATCCTCACAAAAGCATTCAAGGAATGTCCAAAACAACATATAAAATTCCAATCATTAAAGTAATGCACTGGCTTTAGTGTAATATCATGATCTGCACCGACGTGTCCTATAGCATCAACTACACTAAAAGACATTTACCTCCAATGACAGCCGGGTCTGTTTGCTGTGGAGCTGTAGTAGTTGGTGTGACATCTGACACTGTGAAACAAGCAAAAACACTGAAGATGACACAAAACCTGTATGTCAAGATTACATGCACTAAAATGTGAAATTACAACCATTTCAGCTGGAGAACATATTTAGCATTGTTGAGTAGTAATCAGATTAGGAGAAATGAATCATGGCTCGATGTTAGGCATTAACTGTGCGTAGATTTTATTTAATGCTTCAGTACAGCCTCCAATTAAACATTTCTAGACCAAATAAGGTCAGGTTACAATAGTTTACATGTATTATATGTCAAATAAATTGTGTTGGTGGCAAGATGGATTATGTTACACTAGGCAGTTTTAATATTCCGATTCATTGTTTGATATGAGTGACACGCCCACAGCCTTCAATGCTCCCAAAGACGTTTGCTCTTTATATTAGAACACAAGATGCACAACTTACCATTAGGTGCAATGCTAGTCATGGTGAAAGTCATACTTGTATTAAAAATGGACACCTCTGTGGAGCAAAATAAACAAACAGAAATTTTTAGTATATCAACTGTGACTTTATACAAATATGTACTTTGTGAAGCGGACACTATGAATTATTGAGTAAACCTCTGTTTAAACATTAACTATGAAATGTGGACAAACATCACTGGGTTGTGAGACAGATGCATCACTCAGCATAGACAGTAAGTACATTAAGGTCTACTGGCATTCACAGAGTTTGGAGAGTTAAAATTTCTACATTTTGGCTTTTTTGGGAGATAAGTACTTTTCAAAGACTCACGTCAACCCACTTTTCAAAATAATTCTACAACTTTACATCACAGGTTAAGGGATGTTCTGTGAAACGGGTGCCTTTTCTAGTTTGATAAAGTGATTTTTCAAACATTCTATCGTGTTTTTGGCAGACCACAATTGTCTTTTTTTTAAATGAAAGATGAAACTGACATTACAAATGTTGTTCAAAGTCACTGTAAAAAAATATTGTATGGTGAAGTAAATACTACAGAAAAAACAAATGTAATTTTTACATGAAAAAGTTCAGGCAAGAATTTAAATAAGTAAATTCTATAGTAGTACTCAATTTAAAGGATTAGTCCACTTTCAAATAAAATTTTCCTGATAATTTACTCACCCCCATGTCATCCAAGATGTTCATGTCTTTCTTTCTTCAGTCGAAAAGAGATTAAGGTTTTGATGAAAACATTCCAGGATTATTCTCCTTATAGTAGACTTCAATGGCCTCCAAACGGTTGAAGGTCAAAATGACAGTTTCAGTGCAGCTTCAAAGGGCTTTAAATGATACCAGACGAGGAATAAGGGTCTTATCTAGAGAAACCATCGGCCATTTTTGAAAAGAATGTAAATGTATATGCTTTATATAATCAAATGATCGCCTTCCAAGTGATTCCGCCAAAACCGCACTTTCGTATTCTTCAAAAAGCTTACGCCGTATGTCCTACACCTTCCCTATTATGGTTACAGAAAAAATGGAACTGGCACTGTGTTCGTTCCTTAAGTAGAATAGGGAAGGCGAAGGACATACAGCGTAAGCTTTTTGAAGAATACGAAAGTGCGGTTTTGGCGGAACCACTTGGAAGTCGATCATTTGTTCATATACATTTACATTTTTTTCAAAAATGACAGATCGTTTCACTAGACAAGACCCTTATTCCTCGTCTGGTATCGTTTAAAGCCCTTTGAAGCTGCACTGAAACTGTCATTTTGACCTTCAACCGTTTGGAGACCATTGAAGTCCACTATAAGGAGAACAATCCTGGAATGTTTTCATCAAAAACATTCATGTCTTTCTTTCTTCATTCAAAAAGAAATTAACATCTTGGATGATATGGGGGTGAGTAAATTATTAGGAAAATTGTATTTGAAAGTGAACTAATCCTTTAAGCTTGTAAATACCAACATTATAAAATTAAGTAAAACTACTCAACTTTTCTAATACTGGTGTTCCCATCATGCACTGGGCCTTGAATAATTAATGAGGTCAATTTTTTTTTGTTTTTACACTGTTTTATCATTACTTTTGTGGTTATGTTTAGTAACTTGCCATTTTGTGACATTTGGATTTCATTTTTTACTCAAAATGGCACATTCACACTCAAAAACAATCCATCGAATGTTACCGTCATTGTGTACCGAGTATTGAGGTCTCTGTGTTCAGGTGCCGTGTTACTTTTAATATATGGTGTCTACACAATATCTATTGTATTATTTACTTAAATGTTTCTAAGTAAAACATACACTTTAAAAGCATGGTTTAATTCAGTGTTACATTGTAAAATGCATTGCAAAAGAAACTTCAACTAAGTAGAAATTACTCAACCTTTTACTGTCCAAGTTAAAATTACTTATTTTCTATATTAATGTAACTTAACTTAGTTCAGTAGAGTAACTTAATTCCATATTTGAAATTTACTTAAAAAATATGCATGCAAAAACTTGCAAAAGAAAAATTAAGGAAATTTACTTTTTGTTTTTTTTGTTTTATTTTTACAGTGTACAAAATCCTTATTTGAAAGAGAATTTAACATCTGACTTCTCAAATATCAATGGTTTACTGCACAAAATCATAGTAACAGGATTGACAAACATACAAAATAAGTGATAAAGAGGATACACTGCCTGGGGAAGTTCACTTGTTGACAGGATGACAATGTCATTGACAAGGTGTTTTATGTATTGAATAGTTCATTGATTTAAATATATATATTATATATGAAATATCCAACTTCAGTCTTTTTAATAATACACTGTCAACTAAAATATACATACAGTATAATGACAACGTGTGTGTGGTTCATGTAAACAAAATGTCTCCACAATGATGGCAATATCCAAAATCCTTGAGGGGACTTTTTTTTGGTCCATGAGGTAAACATCTTATAAATCATACCAAGTGATGTGTTTGAAAATGTAAAAATGCTTAAAGTTTTCTGTGATGTTTAGGGGTTGTGGTAGGAGATAGAATATATAGTTTGTACAGTATAAAAATCATTATGTCTATCTAATGTCCCCATAAAACATGAAACCTGTGTGTGTGTGTGTTTATAGAAGTTGGAAACACAAGGGTGGAGACATGAGGAAAGACAAAAAAAAAAAATCTTTTTAGATAGTGTAGTTAGAAAAATGTCTATATAAACAAACATTAAATGTTTGAATTAGCTCTTCATTATTTACACACATATATAATGTACAATATATCACCAGTTTTGTAGAATGATCCTTAACTTATAAATAAATGCTGCAGCATCAGTCACAAGTCTCACTTCCTAAATTTAATTTAAATTAAACCTCAGAGGGTTAACTTACTAGACACACAACGCTCATTTTAAAAGGCTTTCGTCGTGATGTAGGTACAGTAAAGACAAAGCTATAGATGTTCTGGGTCGCAAACTACTCAAATAAACACACATTTGTTTGTTTGTAGAGGCAACCTAAAACGAATTATTTTATTTGATCGATGGTAGTCGGAAATCCCCTCTCGCACTGTGAACGATCACTTTAAAGAGCTGCAAAACTCATCATTCAACAGCTGTTCAGACATTTGAAACCGTCAGATCTACTTTCAGTCCGACAGGAACAAAAAAAAGACTTACCTGAGTGATTGAGTGTCAAAGTCGCGGATAAACTACTTTTCAGCTAAAGATGGCGATCGCGGTTATAAAAGCTAAACTTCAGACCGATAAATCATGAAACGTAGACTGCGTTCAAGTCAAAGCAGAACAGCAAAAGCCACCACACGCTCACTGAGAGCCGCGATGCCCGATGTGTGAACGAATCGTTCTTTTGAGTCGAATCTTTTCTGAGCCTGTCTCGACTCAATAACCATAACTGACTCGTTTAACCGAACCATACTGTAAAAACATGTCCGTAACTTCGGGACTGTTTTTGAAAACATAATGGAAATATGAAAAATAATTTGAGTGTATGACAGTTTTATGAAATCACTCACACGTGTACACAAACAGTGGAGTTGGTTGTAGCCTAAATAACTAATTTTATTAATTTGTTCGATTTTATTATTTAAAACATGCATAAATATTTTGTGACTAAATGAATTTAGTACTGTTTAGGCCTAATGTAAATGAAAAATAAAATATGTTTAGTTTATAAACTGAAATATGTTCAGTTTTGTAATAGCCTATCATAGTTTCAACAAAGTGAATCAAGACGCATACAATTATATTTAAAACCTCACTAATAAAACGTAATATAAAAAAAAACAATAAACTACATAGTATAGCCTACTTTTATTAGGACGTTTGAGTGTTTCACATCATGTTTCACATGCATTCTGTGCTGTTAGGAACTGCGGCAAGGTGACGTAATTGCGTCACGACGTAAAAGAACCATTGACTCGTTTTTAAACAGGTTATTTGAATCAAACAGTTCAAAAGAGCCGATTCGCGGAAACGAGAGGAGCATGTGCGCGTTCACGAGCGTTTCCTCCTGCCCGCTCCCGTGAATCAAACAATGGTCACATTCCTCGAAATGACTAATATTAACCAACAACCACACCACTTTGCCAGCATGCTAGACTGACCTCTGAAAAATAAAGAACTGAGATTTGGATCATTAGTTGAATTGCTCGAGTGTAATGAAGAAAATGTAAAAACAATTAGGTTCATTTTTATTAAAAGTTTTGGGATGATTGTCAAGTACATTATACACATTTCCATTGTTTAATGTGATCATTTGTCAATTAGATAAAGAGTAATATATCTAAAAACATTAAAATCCATAAGAAAGACCACCACATGTGAAGGATAAATGACAATACAGGAAAGTGATTACATTCTAAAAGAAAAAACATCTCAAAAGATCAGGGATGAAAAAAATCATGAATCCAAGTCAGTGAAGCATTTGGAAATCCTCTCTTACGTTGTGAATTTGCAGTTCCAGCGTATTTCCTTTCTGTAAACAGATGAATTTCAAATGAAATTCACACTAAGCCATCTGCTCATAGTGGATGAAACGAAACACATGATCACAACATGAGCTGGAAGTGCTCTCAAATTATGCTGACCTTTTGTCTGCTATTTAGGGGCCTCTGTTTCCTTCACCTCTCCTAATGGATGGTCACCCTTGTTGAGAGCCTTAAAACAGGTTAAACAAATAAAAATTACACCTCTTCTTGAGTTACATTGTTGTGTTTCTTTGAGGAATGTAATGGCTATGTCTAGAACATGGCAATATATACTATATGTGACCCTGGACCACATAACCAGTCATAAGTCGCACAGGTATATTTGTAGCAATAGCCAACAATACATTGTTTGGGTCAAAATTATCAATTTTTCTTTTATGCCAAATATCATTAGGATAATAAGGAAAGATCACGTTCCATGAAGATATTTTGTAAATTTGCTACAAAAATGTATTTTTGTGAGTGGATATGCATTGCTAAGGACTTCATTTGGACAACTATAAAGGTGATTTTCTCAATATTTTGATTTTTTTGCAACATCAGATTCCAGATATTGTCCTATCCTAACAAACCATACATCAATGAAAAGCTTATTTATTCAGATTATGTATATATCTCAATTTAAAAAAATGTGTGGTCCAGGGTCAAATATACTACCTACTATATATTTTTACAGGGTTTTGTTTATGTATATATGTTATGTTACAGAACTCACATAGCTTGAAGCATCAGTGTCTTCCACATCTGATTTAACGTCACGAGCTATTCCATTCTCCACACCAGAATGCCCACCATCCTCCACCTTCTCAGATGATTTTTGATCTTTGATCTTGGAGCATTCGGCGGGACTCGAGTTTGGTTTCAGTTCACTCTCATCCTCCTCAGAAGACTCCTCCTCATTTGGCGTATCCCTCTGTCCATCTTGACTTGAGGCTTGCGAGGACTCTTTCTTTTCGGCTTTCTTGTCTTCTACCACTGGTTTATCATCAGAGGTGCCGGTGTCATCCACCTGTGGCTCATGGGAAGGGGTACCCTCCTCTGTAGTGTCGTCTAATCTTATAGGGCTGCCTTTTGCACCTTTGACACCAGAGACGTTCTCGTAAAGGGGTTGAGGGCTGGTGGGGCTGTATGACCCATATGCTGATCTCTCAGACTTAAAACTGGATGAGTTGTCTCTCCTGTAATAGCAAATGTAATGAGAAATATGTTGGTTTGCATCTTGAAAACAGATATGCTAGTCAATTAAGTTATGAGTGCAGTAATACATGTCGAAAATTGAAATACAGGTAGACCGGGGCTAGTTGTCACGCATTTTACTCAAATTAACCAGTGTAGGTTTATCATCAGTGTTGGGGAAAGTTACTTTTAAAAGTGCGTTAAAATATTGAGTTACTCCCTAAAAAAGTAACACCTTACATGTGATTTCTCAAAACATGGGGACAGGAGAGGTCAGTCAATAAATGGGAAAACGTGTTACTTTTTGAAAAATATTTTGTTGTAAATCTAAAAGTAATGTGTTACTTTACTAGTTACTTAAAAAAGTAATCTGATTACGTTACCCCCAACACCGTTTATCACAAGTCAATATAAGTGCATACGTTAAAGTTTTGGCAATAGATTTTAAACCATTTACATTGTTATTGCCCAGGTAAAAAGACACACACTTTTGTTGTATGGGGTAAGTTGTCACAATGGGGAACTAATAAAAACCTGATTATAGGCTATATAACCTCAAATAGTAAAACTATTATGAACCACAAATGCATCATTTTGCAATAATGGGAAAGGTAAAAAGAATAACAAATTATATTTTGGCCAAAAGATATTGCATTAAACAAATATACAAACAAAACCACTGCAATAGTAAACAAGCATTTGTGTAATTTGACTTTTAATTTATATTCTTAGAGTAATTTATTTAAAAAAAAAAAAACAGTCATGCCTAAAACATAAGAGAATATTTGGAAGGATGAATGCATCTTTATAACATCTTTATAAAAAAACATCTTTATATTACTAATCATGCACATTCACCAGCAGATGGCATTTCTTCCTAACTTTTAAATCAGCAAGGAGGAGAGAAATTGAAATGATTTTACCTGAGAGAGCCTCTAGGGCTGTAACTCTTGTGGAAATCATAAAAGCTTTTAAGTGATCTGGGAGACAACGTGTCTCTAAATGACCTTCTCTTCAAGGAACCTGAGCTTAAAAGGAAACAAAGAGAGTAATTTTTACTATATTTGTCTGTTAAACTCTTATACTACTGATAGTTAAGTTGTTTATTTAACAGAAGAACGGACTATTAAGCCTTATACCGGTTCAAATTCTTCACGACAAAGCTCTTGTCTGGATGTTGGGTGCTTAGCTCTTTCATCACTGTCTGTAGAACCTCATTGTTCTTGGGGGGAAAAAAATCATGAGGAATCACTGTTCATTGATTAAAGTATTTTATTTTACAGCTGTACTTTTGGTTTACCTTGGTAATTTCCTTGTAGAAGATGTCTCTGAGGTTGCAAATGGCTTGGAAGACTGTGACATAGCAACCAATACGACTATAGAATGCAAAACAAATATTATTAGCAAAGTTTCAATTTTTAGATTTAAAAAAGTTTTGCCTCTTTGTCGCCATCTCTGTTCGAAACCTGCGTTGCAGTTATTTGCGGAATTATCATCTTACGTAGGTTGTGCATCGGCACGGCACATCAGCGCGGATGAATCTAATGTCTTGAGGAGAATGTGAGGCTGTCAGTCACCGCACCGGTGGACACTGTACAAGTACTTTGGATTCACAGATTGTAGTCTTGGAAGTATGGCCAAATCAAAATAAGAATTTTCACCGGAAAAATGTCATCTGAACAAGTAAGTAACAAATCTACCACTTTTGTTCTGACCAACTGAGAAAAAAAGCATTAGCTACAAATCACACTACCAATAGTAATTAAAAATAAAATGGTTGCTTAGCTCATATCACATCAAACCATGCAAATTATTGTTATTGTTATAATTTGTTTTCAAATTGTTAATGTTAGCAACATCAGCATTGCGTGACTGTGTATTTAGTGTATATTAGCATTACTTGTAGATTTCAATTTCTATAAAGTTTTATCTCTAACGTTAATTTGTCATACCATACAATCAGCCATCAAAATTATAAGTTTTATTATTCCAGCTGCTGTGAGAAAAGGCTTTAAATGATAGCCTACTAGTGACGTAATGACGCAAATACGAAAGGCGGCATGCTCAAATTTCCCGTAGAAACCTACCAGTACCACCCGAATTAGAAAACATTATTACAAGCTTACCGTTGTGAATCAGGCTAAGGTAAGGAGGTAGTTTTGAACACTGGCTGGTTATGTACTTGCTCAAAAATTGATTTTGGATAACTCTTAACCAAAAACAGTTATGTACAGCAGCTTTAATTTAAGTTTAATTAACATTTAAACAAGATCCATCCTGTGCACTATAAAAACAACTCCAAAACTCACCTGTCATATAGAATAGGCAGTTCCATCTTCAGCTCCCTGTTCATGTCCTCAAATATCACCTTGGCTGCATTCATCTCATCCTCTGCCTTTAAAAACAACAGCACAAAGGAAAGTCCTTGTCTTCATAAAGCTGAATCATGTCAGTATAATGTCATGGTATAAAAACAGTAGTGGAACTTATCAGTAAGGTTACAAACAAACTCTCTATGTCAGGTAAATAAGTCAAACATGTCATATAATACCTTTCCAATTTTGATATCATCCTTCTTTTTAGCATTCTGCAGCCCTGTCAGGTGATGGCGGGTAGAATCATAGTCTACAAGTTTCCTGTTTCGCTTGGCCACTCTTTCCTGAATCATAAAGAAAAATAGTTGACAGACGAACTGCGCATTTAAAAAATGATTGAGAGCTTTGTGCAAGGTGTATATGCCAATATATCAGGCAGCCGTTGTTACCCTGACATCTGGAAACTGGCTCATGTAAGACTCCATAGTGAGTAATGCCTGGTCACGCAGCTTGCTCTCATAATCTTTCCATAGAAGCTCTTCTCCCTTTGGAACAAAGAGAGCCACATTTGTATTAATATAGGTAATAATAATTTATAATGTACAGTGCCCTCCACAAATATTGGCACCCTTTGTAAATATGAGCAAAGGTGGCTGTTAAAAGAAATCTGCATTGTTTATCTTTTTGATCTTTCATTTAAAAAATTCACAAAATTATAACCTTTCATTGAAGGAAAATAATTAATAATGAGGGAAAAAGCTCTTTATGAAATGAATGTTTTTCTCCAATACATGTTTGCCACAATTATTGGCATCCTTAGAAATTCTTCTGAGTAAAATATCTCTGAAGTATATTCCCATTCACGTTTACATTTTTTAGCACACCAGGATGACTAGGAGCATGAAATTGTCCAGCCATGACTTCCTGTTCCACAGGAATACAAATATGTGTAAACACAAAGGCCAAATCCCCTTAATCATTCATCACAATGAGAAAAAAACAAATAATATAGTTCTGATGTGCAGAAAAAGATTTTTGAGCTTCACAAAATAGAAGATGGGTATAAGAAAAAAGCTAAAGCATTGAAAATCCCCATTTCCACCATCAGGGAAATAATTAAGAAGTTTCAATCAACTAAAGATGTTACAAATCTGCCTGGAAGAGGACGTGTGTCTAAATCGTCCTAATGTGAAGTGAGGAGGAAAGTTTGAGTGGCCAAAGACTCTCCAAGGATCACAGCTGCAGAATTGCAGAGATTAGTTGAGTTTTGAGTCTCAGAAAGCCTAAAAAAAAAGATCAAACAGCACCTACATCTCCACAAGATGTTTGAGAGGGTTTCAAGAAAAATCTTTCTTTGCACATCCAGAATCAATCTCCAGCATATTCAGACAAGACTGGAACTTCAAACAGGACCAGCTTCTATGGTCAGATGAAACTAAAAAAAGAGCTTTTTGGCAGCAAACCTACCAGATGGGTTTGGTGCACACATGGATAAAAAGTACCCCATGCCCACGGTTAAATATACTGCTGGATCTTTAATGTTGTGGGTCTATTTTTCTGGTCCTGGACATCTTGTTCAGATACATGATATCATGGATTCTATCAAATTCCAACAGATAAAAAAAATCAAAACCTGATGGCTTCTGCTAGAAATCCAATAATGGGCTGTGGTTGGATCTTCCATCAGGACAATGATCCATAACAAACATCAAAACCAACACAAAAATGTGTCACTGAGCACAAAATGAAGCTTCTGCCATGGTCATCTCAGTCCCCTGACCTGAACCCTAAAGAAAATGAGTGGAGTGAACTGAAGAGAAGAAACACCAACATGGATCTGGGAATCTAAAGGATCTGGAGAGATTCTGCATGAAGGAATGGTCTCTGATCTCTCCTCAGGTGCCATGTTGGGTGCCAATAATTGTGGCCAACATGAACTAGAGAAAAACATTTATTTCATAATGAGCTTTTCCACCCATTTTCAATTGTTTTCCACCCATTTTCAATTGTTTTCAAATTTTGTGAATTTTTTGAATGAAAGATCAAAAAGATAAACAATGCAGATATATTTTCACAGCCGCCTTTGCTCATATTTACTATGGGTGCCAATATTTGTGAAGGACACTGTATATTAATTTATATTAAAGTATATTAGGTAATAGTTATAGGCTAGTTCACCCATAAAATGAAAATTCTGTCATTAATTACCCATCCTCATGTCGTTCCAAACATGTAAGAACTGTGTTCATCTTCAGAACACAAATGAAGATCTTTTTGATGAAATCTGAGCAATTTCTGACCCTCCGTTGACAGCTATGCAAGTGACACTTTGATGCTTCAAAAAGATCATAAAGAGATCGTAAAACTAATCCATATGAATTGGGCAGTTTAATCCAAATTTTCTGAAGAGACTCGATCGCTTTATATGATGAACAGATTGAATTTAGGCTTTTATTCACATATTAACATTCATCAGTGAACATAAACAGAAGCTCAACCGAACCTGAATGACGCGTGAGAACCAATCTCTTACGGAAGCTCAAACGT
Organism: Chanodichthys erythropterus; assembly: GCF_024489055.1. Lineage (NCBI taxonomy): Eukaryota > Metazoa > Chordata > Actinopteri > Cypriniformes > Xenocyprididae > Chanodichthys > Chanodichthys erythropterus. Next base: position 29,668,509 of record NC_090240.1, read on the forward strand.
CCTGCGTAACACATGAGAATTAACCTCATTGGTTCTTGCACATCAAGCGAATATGATCGAGCTTCCGTTTATCACAACTGATTCATCATATAAAGCGAACTAGCCTCTTCAGAAACTTTAAACTAACCCGCTCAATTCATATTGATTAGTTTTACGATCTCTTTATGAACTTTTTGAAGTATCAAAGTTCCATTTGTGAAGGCTGTCTATGGAGGGACAGAAATCTCTCAGATTTCATCAAAAAGATCTTCATTTGTGTTCTGAAGATGAACGAAAGTCTTACAAAGCAGTACAAGAAAAGTGTGGCGACCAGGGCAGGCGAGAGCCATGAGGGAATGGCGCGAAGCCGGTGGCTTGAGAGTTAATGAGCTTCACCTGGGAGGCGCATCGGCCTTGAGTCTCTCACGGAGGAAAAAGGAGGAGTGACGACAGTGAAGGACGAGAGAGGACCAGGCCTGGACTTTATTTTATGTTTTATTATGTTTGTGTGGCCGGCAGACATCCGCGAGGGTCTGCCGGCATTACTTTCGTTTTGTATTTATTTATTTTGGAATTAAAACTTTGTTTGAATGTTCGCCGGTTCCCGCCTCCTCCTTCCCGTATTTACAAACTACGTTACAAGATGAAGTAATGGGTTTATTTATAACAATGTTTTAGTGTTTAGTGTTTGGTGTTGTTTTCAGTGTTTTGTTGTACACTTGAATATAGGGCATTCTTCATTTCCAGCCTTCATGAACAATTATATATCACTTATAAATGATTAAAAACAATATTAATAGTAGTTATTAAGATTGATGTGGATTGGAATTGGTAAAATGTGCTTGGAAAAAAAATATGATCAGAAAATCAACTTGCCTAATAATTCTGCACTCCCTGTAGTTTGTCTATTGTTTATATGTATGAGAAATAGCCTGAATTTGTTTACTGAAACCTAATTTACCTACAGGTATAAAATAAAGGAATCTGAACCTGAACAGGTTTGGAACGAGAGCAATTAAAGGGATGGTTCACCCAAAAATTAAAATTTTGCCATTACTTACTCACCCTCAAGTGGTTCAAAATCTGTATGAATCTGTATGAACACAAAAGAAGATATTTTAAAGAATTTTGGTCACCAGACAGTTGACGGCACCCATTAACTTCCATAGCGTTTTTTCCCTACTATGGTAGTCAATGGGGGTGATATCGGCTTGGTGACTAACATTCTTCCAAATATCTTCCTTTGTGTTCAGCAGAACAAAGAAATGTGTACAGGTTTGGAACAACATGAAGGTGAGTAAATGATGACAGAATTTTCATTTTTGGGTGAACTATCCATTTAAGGCTAGTTGGAGCTAAACTCTAGTGGCCCTCCAGGAGCAAGTTTGGACACCCCATGTCAGTCACTTACAGTCTTGTGGCTTTACAAAGGCTTGAGATCATGAAAGTCCACGAGACCGTAGGGTGTCCCGTTTGTCATTTTAGGTTTCAAAAGGGTGCTCACGAGTGCCCCCTTTGTGATCAATTGACCTTTCGCCGGGAGTTTGATTGACAAGCGATCTAACCAATCAGAACGCCGCATCCGCCATTTTGTCCGACAAAGCAGCCAGTAGTAAAAAGATTAACCTCGGTGGAGTTAAACTTGAAAAATGGTGTGTATTGGCGTCTTTCTGCGTTTGAAACAACATTCATTCTCATGTTCATGGACTAATAGGAAGAGATGATTGGTTTTTACGAGCGGTTGAGCTGAGGATCTACAGCAATCTGTCACGACCATGGTCACGACACATTAAAGAGCAACAAAACGTTTTTTATTGTTTGAATTTCTTTAATAACTACACGGTTTGAAAGCTGGGACTTTGTTTAATATCATAAGTAACCTGCTCTGTCTTGTCTGTTTTTTTTCTTGTCTGAGAAGCCATTTCGCTCGGATATGCGCCACAATAGGGAAGAAAAGACTTTAACATGAAGCAATTTTCCAAATAAATGTTTAACATGCATTGTATTGTGTTTTAGGGTTAAATGAAATGTCCGTAAACTTAACGGACAATGTTCTGGCAGAAATTTACCAGCCGTACTTGTTTTCCAACAGACTTTTTTCTTACAGTGTAGTCTCCAAGACTAACCTCCACAACTTCCCCAAGATCTTCTACACCATCCCATTTATCATCATAGGCATCAAACAAGGACTGAAACAGTCGACCTGAGGCATCCTTCATTACTGTTAAACAAGCACAATAAAGCATGTCAGTATTCATGTTTATAAGAAGCTTATCTCCTACTTGAGTCTCACAGTAAAGAGCCAACCTGTGACGGCGTTGAGGTACGCTTTAAGGTCCTTGTATATTTTCCATCCATCGTTCTGTAAAAGAGACCACAAGGAAAAATTAGGTCAACTTTTGATCTTCAAAGCTGTTTAACATATTAGATCAAATGTACCTGTTGATATTGGAGGTTCATCACACACTCCTCAAAGTGCTCATCTTTGGTCTCCTCAGCTTTGCCAAGTCTCTGCAACACCTGCAAAGGCATCACATATTACAGCGTGCCTACAAACACCTGACAGCCATGACAAGGGTATTCTCTAGCTATATTGACAGCTATCCGATGGATGTTACACCTGACCCTTAAAATATTGATAAGCTCACACTGACAAAGAATAAAAGCTTCCTTACAGTCTTAGATCCTATATAAACTATTCTCCTGACTTCATCATCAATCTTGAGATGACAAGATATGAAGGGCTTAAAACAGAAAAGTATGGTGGAGTAACGGTGGTAAGCCTTGGCATACAAAACAATTGCGGCAATAAAGGAGATAGTTAAGCAGAGAAGGAAGCTGCGTGTTTACATTGGCTCTTGTTGATGGAACATATAACGCAACTTGTGTCAGCTACTCCCATGTCATGTGACTGGATTGATTATTGGATCAAAATAATACTAAAGTTTCTGCTCTCTTAAACAGGAAGACTGCAAGATTGACAGCATTGGAAAGCACTCTGGCTCTCTTAACTTCATTGTGTTTTATGATTCCAGCCACGTACCTTCTCTTGTGCTCTGTTGAATTGTTTCTGCACCCGTTTAGCTAGCACATTGGCCCCTCCTTTCGAGCTGATGCTGGCCTTGCTTTCTGCCATGTTCTTCACTTGTATTCAATCTGGAATAATGTTCCGACAGCCCTTTAATTATATGGCCCACCCTGGAGAATAAAAGGAACTTTTTAGAGTAAAAGACAGTTGACTTGGTGTCTTTACCTTCGTCTGTATTCTGTCTGAGCCCAGACACACCTTCTTTTGGCTTCTTCTACAGTCTTAAGTCATAAACTTCTTATCTTTCCAGGTCTTGACTTCAGTACAGTGGCGGCCCCTGAGTCATATTTCATTGTGAATAATTATTTTAAGGAAGGGCCTACTTGTGGATAGCTTGTGAAATTCTATTCTATTCTATTCTATTCTATTCTATTCTATTCTATTCTATTCTATTCTATTCTAAATTTCCTTCTCCAGGGTCACAGGGATGCTAGAGCTATATAATATATTACATTATATATTATATTATATTATATTGAACTGAGATGAATAATGACACTATTATCTTCTGTAGAGCTGCTTTACAGCTGAAATTTAAGTTGTTTCAAAATTAATGCATTTTGCAACAATAACACTAATATTTTCCTGTTTATTACTTTGAAGCTGCTTTGAAACCATCTGTATTGTAAAAAGCGCTATATAGAAATAAATGTAAGAAAAGAGAAGTTTGTCACCTTTGCACCTATTGTATTTTATATCACATAATGAAGATCAAACATTCAATTTCTATTCTATTCTATTATATTATATTCCATTCTATTCTATTTCCCATTCTGTTCTATTTAATTTTGAATCAAATAAGGGGAAGTAAAATTTTGCATTTGTTCTATTGTTTTATATTCTGTTTTGTTCTGTAGGCTACTTTTCTATTCTGGGGTACTGAGTTCTACATTGTAAAAAGAAATTCCGTAAAAAAAAAAAATAATAACGTACTGGCAGAAAATTACCAGGACATTATCCAGTAATTTTTACGGTTAACCCTAAAACAACACAATGAAGTTCAAAATTCAAAATACAGGTAAAACACCTGTAAAAAATAAATACGGAAAATTCTGTCAAATTAATACAGTACATTGTGCCCTATTTTTATAGATTTTCTATTCTATTCTATTCTGAATCAGGGGGAAGTGGGAAGTCAAATTTTGCATTTGTTCTATTGTTTTATATTATGTTTTGTTATATAGGCTACTTTTCTATTATGGGTCACATTGGGTACTGAAATCTACACTGTAATAAAAAAAAATAAAAATAAAAAATCTGTAAAAATAAATAAATAAAACGGATAATGTACTGGAAGAAAATTAAACACAACACAATGAAGTTCAAAATACAGGTAAAACACCTGTAAAAAAATAAATACAGAAAATTCTGTCAAATTAATACAGTACATTGTGCCCGTTTTTATTCTATTCTATTCTATTCTATTCTATTCTATTCTATTCTATTCCCCTATTCTATTCCAATATTCTTTTCTATTCTATTCTTTTCTATTCTATTCCTCTATTAAATTCTGAATCAAATAAGGGGAAGTAAAATTTTGCATTTGTTCAATTGTTTTATATTCTGTTTTGTTCTATAGGCTACTTTTCTATTATGGGTCACATGGGGTACTGAGATCTACACTGTAATAATAATAATAAAAAAAATAAATAAATAAATAAAAATCTGTAAAAAACAAAAAACAAAAACAGATAATGTACTGGAAGAAAATTACCAGGACATTATCCAGTAATTTTTCTGACATTTCCGTTAACCCTAAAACACAAGTTCAAAATTCAAAATTAAATAATTCTGTCAAATTAGTGCAAATTGTGCCCTATTTTTTACAGATATTAAAAGATTATATTATATTATATTATATAAAGCATTACATATATATATATATATATATATATATATATATATATATATATATATATATATATATATATATATATATATATATATATATATATTCTCAAACTACAGTTCCCATAAGCCACAGTGAATAGGTTACAGAAGAAGCTTTGGCCACTCCTCCTCACGAGTGTGGATGTTATGAACTTTGCTCTGCTGTGTTTTTCTATAGGGTTGTATGATTGAGCTCAAGTTCGTAGCATTGCTGCTTCAGAACTTGATGGACATGATCATGGGAAGCACGTTGGCAAAATGTGCAGCCACAGACCTGGCCATTCAGTGGGTCGGGTGGGCACTAGCGTCTGCTTTCAAAACGGAAAAGTTTTACGACTTGGCAGGTAAATGATTTATCCAAAAGGCGTAGTCACACGATATTGATATAGTAATATTATCTTTGTTGCTTCTGTCGGGTTTGTCATGTTTATGCATTAGTATGCAAACATATTTCGACTTAAAGAATGTTGCAGGTGTTTTGTTGCATCGCAACGTTTTTTGTTTTTGTTTTTTTTTTACTTGTTTATTGTGAAAAATAGGTTGTTATCAAAATGTATTACGAGACAGTGGTTATCTAAACTATCACAAGGTGTTGTGAAACGACCATAAACGTCTCCACCCACAAGACACGATCTTAAACCAGCTTACTGAAGTGCATGATTTTTCCCTCCCGTATTTCGACAAGCCGGCCTTTTAACCAATCAGACACATTGCTCTACAGAGGAGTCGTCGCTTGATTGGCCAAATAGTGTATACGTCACTGTCAATCTTGCAGCTAGAGGCGGGACTTGTCAAAAGAAAAAATGAACGATGTTAACTCGGATGTGATTTTATATAAATAACTAACGTTACGAGCAAAAATATATGCTATTTTAATCTTTATAAATTAAAACTTATAAATAGACCTCTAAAATTATTATATCATACAGAAACATACATTTTAAACAAACTTCTGTACAGATTTGAAATGACATTATGACATAATTTTCATAACAACAGTTTATAATGCTATACATAAACTTTTTAATACTGCATATATTAGGAATTTTGACAGTTATACTGATTTTATCATTTTATTCATTGCATGTAGAAAGTGAAATCTTACTTGCGAACATGAGGATATGATTATCCATGTAATGAAAATTATAATCTTCTACATAAAAACATTAGCTTCTACTCACCTGTTAGCATTCAACATGCATTTCTCTTTAATGTAGTACAAATGTTATCCAATCATTTCAAACCCAGGTTCCTGAGTGCTATTCCCTCTTTCTTTCTCTCTGAGAAGTGTGCTCTTGAGAATCCTTGAACTTTGCAACCAATTGTATCTAGGTTCATTGGTAAAATATTCAGTGAACACGCCTCACTTTTAAAATGGACGGACACAGGTGACTGGCTGCTCTGCCCATATCTGGAAGGATATTGAATGCCTTATCAGTTTAACTACAAATTAATTTTGTTGTTTTGTAGGTTCTGGTACCTATATATTGCTGGCTCACCTGAGTCGTGTATGGGGCGGAAACGGCCACCTTAGACAGAACATACAAACTGGACTTGTGACTGCCTGGGGACTGAGGTAATATAGATAGATAGATAGATAGATAGATAGATAGATAGATAGATAGATAGATAGATAGATAGATAGATAGATAGATAGATAGATAGATAGATAGATAGATAGATAGATAGATAGATCTACATGCATAGCATAAAATGTCTATTTATTGGGAGTCTTGTTGCTTTAACAGCATTAATAAAAGTGAAGTCAGTCCACCTTCATGTTGTATTAACGTATATATTAAGGTCTGGTTAATAAGTCAATAAGTAACAGATTGGGCCTTGTCCTGCAGGCTCGGGACATTTCTCTTTCTTAGAATCCTCAAGGAAGGACAAGACCGGAGGTTTAACAATGTCAGAGACAGCCCTGGGACATTCTTTGTGTACTGGAGCATGCAAGGTATTTCAACTAAGGCTATTGATTATTTGAATAGTTGCTGTTAATTGATGGCTGCAGTAGGCTATACGTGTCCAATCGTTATCACAACAAAAAGAGACAACTAGGAAAGTAATTTTACTACCCTGAAAAGTAATAGACTGCCACCTTGCATCGAAATGAAACTTGTTTCTCCTTCTTTCCAGCTCTGTGGGTGTTTGTTACCCTCTTGCCCACCCTAATTCTAAACAGTGAGAGAAGAGATGAGCCCCTAGGCCCACGTGACTACATCGGTTGGGGAATATGGGGGCTGGGTTTTGCTACAGAGGCCATTGCTGACCAGCAGAAGTGGAATTTTAGAAGTGATCCAGATAATGCTGTGAGTAATATCAAAGACTGTAGAATAACACAAGACGTGTCACTCGTATTGTTTTGAATGGGAGAAAGTGTAACGCGCAATATGGCGGAATAAGTCCCGCCTTCTAAATAAGAGCCAATCGCCGACTGGGAAAGTCTTCGCGTCACTTCAGCGGCCGTTAGAATCACCGGTTTCTATAGAAACAGTCAGACGCTGGCCTCCGAAGAGACGCGCATTGAGGTCTGCGCATGCGCATTAGCTTGATCCAGCCTGAAAAATACTTTTTTTTTGTCATGATTTGAGCGTTTAGAAACTAAATTTATGAGCCGGTTGTTGTTAGATTTCATTGGTGATTTCAAATATGAAATTTAATCGTAAGGTTGGTGAACAGTTTTGGAGAATTTGATGTTTCCCCATTCAAAGAGATTGCATGATGCCCAGGATGCCCGAGAGGTGTTTCAAAGATGGCCGCCGAGTGAAATGACTTGTCTTAAAGGGACTTTGGTAATATCTTGCACTGATAATAATAGGCTGATAAGACTACTCAATCAGTTGTGAAAACCAAATTAGGACATGTGAATCATATAACTCATGCCATAAAAGAGATATTTTAATATAATAACTAAAGTTTTATGAGGCCTGTACAGATTACAAACTGGATCAAACTGGTCACTCTTAACCCTCTGGTTGTCTTTGATCATTTTAAACCAAAAAAAAATTATGTTTTGAACATTTTTTACATTTTGGTGAGTTTTGTGGCACTTACTATGTGAATACTCAAAAAAATGTCTGAATATATATCCAAATGCAAAACCTAATATAAATAAGTAATTATGTCTGAAATTAGTCTTATTAGCAATTAGGGAATACACTGCCCTATATGTATATTGGCTATACAGCCATCTAGTGGTTACACGATTGTATAGAGTGCCTCAGGGCTGACGCATTTTTGTAGGCAAAACCCAGAAGCGAGTTAGCATTTTAGGACTTCCGGTTCGAACGCCGTAAAGTCTATGGGTTTTTTGAATGGGTTTTTGCTAAATCAGCTGAAATAAGGTCTGTGGTTAACAAAGCATCTAAATACTTTCACGTTTTGATCTATGACATAAAACACACCAGTTATAACCCACTTGTGATTTTTTAAGCTTTTACTGTGTCTTAAAATCGGCGGTTGCTACTACTTCCTTTGGCGGGGACTTTAGACGTCATCATTAAAAACGGCACATTTGGACAGCATTTCTCATAAAAAAGTGGAAAAGTATTCATAACAGCACAGATCATAATCAGCGAGAATGTTTATAAATAAAGTTTTTTTCTAAATACAGTTTGAAGAAGCTTGGTGGTGACGATGTTGATCCGCGACCATGGTGTGATGTAGTTCGTTTATAGCCTACTGTTAGCCTTTTATATCTGACGACTTTATGTAGGCTTCAAAATCTATAAATGTTGTGTTAACTTGTAAAGATTGCATAGGCTTTCAATCGAGGGAACCTGTGCGCCGCTAACTTCCGGGTTAGCCTACAAAAACACGTTATCCCTGGGGTACTGGGGGTAAAAGTTTGTTTGAACATCCTGAAACATCTATATTGGCATAAGCAAATGTTTGTGTTTGTGGTGGGGCTATCTGTCCAACCAATGGCAGAGGAAGTCAGCCTGAAACAGCTATATTAGGTGTGTTCGACTTGAAACGGCACTGCATAGACCGATCGGTGAATGACATTTAAGTAGCGCAATAGCGATTCGAAAGAATACAGAGCTGTCTGCGCTCTCACCAATCGTTCTGCTTCAAGTCGAAAAACACATCTTTGTTAGACCAATGGCAGACAGGGGGAGTAATGCAGAAATGATACACTTCACTTTTAATCAAATACTTTCATTAATTTGCATGTGACATTTTAATTTAATATCATAGAGCAAAGGCATTAACCTTCTAAGCTTGCATGTATTTGCAGGGAAAGTTTATTCATCATGGACTGTGGGCATACAGCAGACATCCAAACTACCTGGGGGAGATCCTGCAATGGTCAGGGCTGTTCCTGTCAGCGTCCTCTATCATGCGTGGACCTCAATACCTCAGTGTGGTTTCTCCGCTCTTCGTCTGGTTCTTACTGAGACATGTTAGTGGGATCCCCATCCTTGAGAAGCAAGCTATGAAGAAATGGGGATCGGACCCTGCCTTCCAAAACTACATCAAGAACACTCCACTCCTATGGCCATTCCCAAAGTTTAAAGGAGAATAAAGCATATTTATAGTATTTACTCATACATTGACAGCTTATGTGAATGTCTGGATATAGACACCCAAGTGTAGGTAGTTTATATATATATATATAAAAAAATAAAAAATAAATAAATGGACATCCTCAGTCCTAGATCAAGTTTATACCAATTTCAGTACAACTACTTTGTAATCCACAAGGACTTTCTTCAAGAAATCTGTCAATACTTTTTTTCTCCATTGATTCAACTACAGTATTGTTACATTCTGGCACACTTTGTACCTCTGGTTTTGTATCATATTTTAAATGTGAACATTTATGTCTCACCACTCATAACCCTAAACCCCAATGCAATGTGTTACAAAAAAAAGACACAAAGGACTTGAAATAAATGAATGCATTTTACAAACAGCACAAGTTTTACAAAATGTCACACCACTCAAATTAGAAAGCAACTAGAATTGATAAATCAACTCCAATGTTCAACATAGTAAACAGTTGCTCTTTTTAAACAATGAAAACTTGACAGGTCATTGCTGCTCCAGAAACACTGCACCACTGAAAGGAAAATGACTAATTATATACAGTGAAAAGCATCCAATCAGTATAAATCTTATGAATTGGATGAGGTACATTTGATCCTTCAAAATCAGTCAATTCTCCCAGAGGTCACCTTTTTTGTTTCTACTTTAAATACATTATAAAATTCAATAAATTGAGGAGGAACTGCATATAGACAAATCAATGCCGTGGATAAAATCTGAAAGAATTCTGGCCATGTACATTTATGATCAAAAACAATTATGAAGCTAAAAGACATAAAATGCCCAATCACAACAACAGTAGAGTTTTTGCATGTAAATTGCATCTCAAAATGTTGTTGTCCTGAATCCCTAAGAGGGTCCAGTGTATCTCAAACAACACAAATGGTTTGTTTAAACAAATTCAAAACAATACCAGCATCATCATTTTAACACAAATTTTGTATTATACCTACTGGCTGTGAAATTTAAGCTTGACCGTGTTTAAAAACACAGTTTACACTCTTTATAGAAAAACCTGATAGTCACTACATCCTTGAACCCTCCAAGAGACTGAGATTTTGCTTGTCGTTCCATGTAAAGCATAAACTTAGAATATACAAACAGTTGCAGTTAGTTGCAGATTACGCATTACAAATCTTGCAAAAAGCGTAACCTTTTTGTTGTAGATGCTACCATCAAGTTTAGGTTTCTTGATAAAGAACTCCCAAACTGATGCAGATTCTGTTATTGTATGAGGATTCAGTGACTGATGGAAGTGCTTATATCAGCCCATCACTTTGGTTGTGAGGATGTTAATAGTACATTAAAACATTTAAAAGTGACTAAAATACAAATGTTACTAGAAAACTAAACAGAAAAAGAGTAGTGTTAAAATGGTTTGCAGATACCAGAGAGATAAAATAGGCAAGGACAATGTAATATATTGCAGCTATTTCCCAAAGAAAAGAAAACTCTTAGCCATGAAGAGCTGGGCTACTTCAGGAGAGGAGAGGCGAAGAAGTGCCCTTGGCGAGGGACGCTGACTGGAGCTCGGCTCCTGCTAGCAAACCTGAAAACAACCAAAGAACAGAAGTTCCTAATAGTTAGCTCACAAATACTTAAACAGCAGTGTGTCATAATACTATAAAACCAAGTAAAGTTCGAACATACTTTGGAGTGATTGCGTTGAGAGTTGCGTTCTTCATGCGTTGGGACAGAGAGCTGGACGATGGGGTCTTGCTCATCTGCTGGTCAGGAGTCGTAATGGGCCCGAACATACTTGCTACAGTACAAAGAGCATGTTATAGATTATCGGAAGGGTGATGTTATAGAAATAGTTAAAGATTCCTCAAATGTTTGGATGTGAAATTCATACTTTTCTGATCAGGAGTTGCGTGGACATTGGCGTTCTCAATGATCATGTGATCGTTGTGAGCTTGGTCGTCGCTGTTCATAAACTGACTCCAGTACTCCACAGGAACGCCGAGGAGGCGCTCAACCACCTGAGAAAGAGAGCTTGGTGAAAAACTGGTCCAAAACACCATACATTTACAAAGTAGACCCAATTAGGAAAAGAAAAGTGTGGACCATTAGTCATGAGCACTCACTTTTGGCTGTCGTTTTGTGTCCTGCAGGATGGTCATTGGATCTGGGTCGGGCACGGCATGACCCACAATTGTGGGTCCAAATACACGAGCCAGATTAGTGCTGTCCATCTTTGTATCTGTGCTCTGGGCCACCCTAATGATGACAGAAATAATATCCAAGTTAAATATTAAGTCTCACAGCCTAAAAACTGCCTTCTGAAAGAAGTGCTTTGTTTTAATATCCAAGAATGTTGCTCCAAATTAAGCTGGATTGATAGCGTTACTAAACTGAGGACAATTAACACAAATTATAATAAAAAGGATATATGTGATAGCTTTTTTATTTGGTGTAACTGGACTGAATACATCAAAACCATAAAATTAGACTTCTATTGAACTGTAAATGGACTGCAAGGTTGTACCTTACTTAGCTCCACATTGTATAAGCCGCTTTCAAAAAAAAAAAAAAAAAGTTTCCAGGATTCATGGCAAACATATCTGGTAACAATTGTATAACCATAATAATATGAATGTTTTGTGTTATTGTAGAAACGATGCCGATTATTGTAGTTGAATGTGTTTTTGTCGTTTTAAAAAATCATAATCAAAAAGTAAACTTACAGATTAAACTCATCAGGATGCTAGATGGGCCATTTACAGCACAAATTAAAATATGCAACTGTAACGCTTATTCAGGAGTATAACCATCACACTCAAGCAAAGTTTTGAAATTACTAAAATGCAGGCTTCATATTTATGCTTTTACACCAGTGCAATTGCCCCTAAATGCAGTTTGAGACAAACTGATCAAGTTGCTTTAAACCTGAAATATTCCTTTAAATGTTACAATTTGTTAGTGTTGGTTTTTATAATTAAATAGTATTTGCAAATGGCATAGGCAATAAAGCAGACAGTACAATCAGAGATTGTGTATGATGTTTACCTCTGCAAATGAATGATGAGGAAGGCCAGAGTGTCTCTGTTGGGCTGTGGAAGATCACTGATGTTCTGATATATCAAGGCAATGCTGTTGTCATCATCAGACAGCTCTATGAGAAGAGAGTAAATGGTTACTACCGAGTACTAATATTAATACACTCATCTTTCTAAGTATATCACAGTTCAACATTTAGGGTTAGTAAGATTTAAGATTCAAATGACTGTTTATTGATCAAATAAATGCAGCCTTGGTGAACATGAGCTGCTTTTCAAAAATCCTACCAACCCTTAACTGTTAAACGGTAGTGTACATTCATACATCAACACTAACCAGCGGCATCCATGAAGGCACGGTTGAGGCGGAAGGTTAGCAGGGGCTCTTTGAGGTTCCTCAAAAAGTCCTTTAGGAGGCCAGTGATGGCATGGATGTCGTCCACCTTGCTTAGCAGGGGAACAGTTTTCCCACGCAGGAACTTCTCTTTCAGGTCCTTGACCACTCGATCAGAGCCAGACACCCGGTACAGACCAGTCTGCCAAAGGTATACGCAGGTTTTCAGAACATATTGATCTTGTTCAGTGTTCTAGACTGAATTCAGCATCTTTATCAATTTACCTCACGTAGGCCTCTCTGCTCAATCTCATTAACGCAGTGCACCACTAGTGAAGGGATCATGGGAGAGGTGGAGGACACATAGCTTGCGAGGGTTCCCTTTTGAAAAAGGTTGATATGGTTAAAGCTATTGAGAGTATAGCACAGCCACTTAATTAAAATTTGAAATAATCAGCATGTAGAAGAGGCAGAAAATACTCAAGGTGGATGATAAAGCTTCATATATAGATTTGTCACCTCTCCACTTTTGACTGGAGTCCCAGTCATGGATGGAATGCAGGGCAGAGGGCAGCGCTCGCGGCATTCGGGGTGGGCCACCACACGGCAGTCCCTGCACTTCAGAGAGAGCTTCCCAAATTTGATCCGCTTACCACATGGCACACAAGACTCTGGCTTGATCACCTTAAAAAATAAAACAAGAGCCATACAGATGTGAGCTTTGAGGACTATCAACATGGGCCACATTTAAGCTATGTAGATAACTTCTGTGGAATTACAAATTTAAGTATCTGTTTAAAATCTGCAGATCCTACATCCTGACCATTTGGCAGGACAAGCTCAAGATACAGCAGTGCTTTTGTCTCTATGATAATGTAAAGGTATAGGTGATACTGCCAGACTGATTGGATTAGCACCTATGCATTTGAATGACACAGTTATGCTGATTAGACCATGGCTAGGAAATGTAAGCAATGATCTGATTCCTGTACTGCATTTGCATCCTTTGTTTAGATTGTCCACACCTCTACTCTATGTATCCCTCCCCCTTGAATGTATATGAACTACCAAGTCACTGCTTTAGTTAGATTTTGGATGACCACAGCGACGCACAGCGTGTTTCTCAATAAAGAGTAACTTCTACTTCAAGAGATCCCAAAGTCTCCTGGTCTATGCTTCTGAGATTTCCAACACTTCACTGAATACTTATGATGGGAAATTAAATAGTTTTATTTTCTGTTAGTTTTAAATCTTGCAGAGCAGTTTTGAATTTTATTTGATGTAGACATTAAGATAAAATAAGGGCAGATATTTTGCTTTTTACTACAAAAATGGAAATAGTTTGTTTACAATGTTGCAAACCATATAATTAGTATGAATAGTGAATAAGTTCCCATTATCAGCACTTTCATCACATATTCCAGAGAAAAAAATGTTATTGGCTGAACTTTGTCTTAATATTTATCTGAAGTGTCTCCTAAACTTAATTTAGTCACGATATAACAGAAGTTAAAAATTATTATTGAAAAAAAAAAAAAAAAAACCCAAGTAGGACGGGGTCTTGGTTCTATCCATCGGTTGTTGATTGGCTGAGGGCAAAACTGATTGCATGCTTGGAGTTGATTATAAGAACGGTTGTCAAAAACACCGACTTCGATACCAAGTCAGTACTGAAATTTGCATGGGAGCATTTGAATTTGAAAGTGTTTTGAAACCGGGAGCGTTTGTATCGGTGTAAGCGCTCGGTGAAGAGCATCATTGATGTCTATTTACAACATGTTTTTGAAGTGTTGATCATTGTAGCCAATCACAGACATATCTGATGAACGCGTGAACACAATGGCCAATCAGGTGTTTACGAATCCGCTCAACAGCGTTCACATTTTTAAAATTTCAGTACAGACATACCCTGCGTTCCAATGTCCATACTATCCATCCTAAATAGTATGTGAGATTAAAATAAGTGTGTCCCAAAGCATAGTATATTGAAAAGTGTATGCCAAAAGTCCCCGGATGGTCTATTTCCGGTAGATTTTCGAAGTGTGGATCCGTGCACACTACAAAGGCTAATATTGCCCACAACCCATTGCGCATTGGATGAGGATTCAGTTCAGAACTAGAAACACGAGTAAAAAGTGTTAAAAAAAAACTACAAAACATGGCGGATATACGCGATCGACGCTGAGAGATTTGAGTGACTAATAATCAGTTTAACCTGATAAAAAATATAGATTTAATGTTACCCGTGTTATTTTTCATCTGCAAATACCAATGTGGACTTTTATGAAGATCCGAATGGCCATTAACTTTTAAATGCATCATTATGCATTAATATGAGGAGATCAACGTGCTGCATTTCTCTCCGATACGGTAGGAAATTAAATGAAATGTGGAGGATGTAAGATGATTGACAGGCCAGTTTACGGTGACAGGATGCGACAGAGAGAAAAGACGCGATTGTATGACGTGTTAGTATGTCCCAAAGCTTGTCTACTCTTTTGCTACACACTCAAAAGTAAGTACTTTTTGTTCACAGAAAGAGTACATACTTTTAGGGCGTACTATAAGTAGGCGAATTGGAACGCAGCATTGGTATTGTAAAATTCGGTACTTTTAACAACACTAAGTCTGAGTTTAAGAGGCCTAAACAATTGGAAAAGTTTGGCATGTCACCAGAGAGAAGTCTGTCTTTTCACCGGGAAGGTCCAGTAGACATTTTGATTAATTTATGAGTAAAACAAAACAAAATACAAAAATCATTTTCACTTCAAAATTTTAAAATTTACATGCCATTTTGCATTTTTAATTATTAGCTTTTACATCAACTCGTTCCCACATGAAAACCCTGACTTGTCAAATTATATAACTGCAAAATGCAGGAAGAGAAAACAAGCCTCTACGGTTAGGACTCAAGAGCAATGCATCAGGACAAGTGCATCTTAGATTGAGATTTGTATGCAACAGCACATCATACCGTTTTGGAGACAAACTCATGCAGACGGACACCTCCACTGCCCTGGGGAGTGCTGGGCTCTGCCTTGCTCTCTCCATTGGGATGACTGGGCTGCTTGAACACATCCATAGACTGAACTGAGTCGGTGTCAGCAGTGTCCCACTCCACAGCAGCTGAAGAACAAAGCAGAGAGAAGCACTGCTCACTAGTGCAGAATACTTAAACAGAAATGCAAAAGCTTGGGGTGTGAGAAATGATCAGGAAAAGAGGCCATACAAAATAGAGCTCTCATGAAAAAACTAATATAAATAAATAAAGAGTACCAGGCTGGAAACTCAACAAGGGGTCAATTTAAAACACCCCAGAGTCCTCCAAACCACATAATAAAATATTAAACAAATTAATCTTTGACCCCATTCAATAAAACAATGCATATTTATGATACAACAGCCACATATCATGACTCACTGCAGAGCTTATTTATAATACAGCAACCTGCACATTATTATTCAGTCAATAACAAGAATCGCATAATCAATGACTCATGCAAATATTCTCTTGCTCTGCACTTGCGCCCTCACAAATGACAATAATAAATTTAGTGAAGTGAGCTTACCAGTCTTTCGGCGGCTCCTGGTCCAGTAGGGAACAGCCTCCACTGTTGTGACAGCCTCAATGGGTCCACCACCAGCGGGCACCGTCACGGTGGTCTTAGCCACCAGAGACTCATTACCCTGATAAAACGTGACTCGAATTAATTAACTGTCAAACAATTTCTAACTTACTACACATTCACCTAAATTAGGGTGCTATTAAAGGGATAGTTCACCCAAAACCAAAAATTATTTCATGATTTACTCACCCTAAAGCCATCCTAGGTGTATATGACTTTCTTCTGTCAGACAAACACAATCAGAGATACATTCAAAAATATCTTGGCTCTTCTAAGTTTTATAATGGTAATGAACGGCCCTCATGATTTTGAAGCAAAAAAAGGTGCAACCAGCCATCAAAAAAAAAAAAAACATTCCATATGACTCCAGGGGGTTAAAGGCATCCTAAAGTGAAGCAATGCATTTTTGTAAGAAAAATATCCATATTTAAAACTTTATTAATGATAAATAACTTCCGACAGACGGCCGTACACATCGATTTGTGGTGGAAGAGTATCCTCTGACCTGATGTATGATAAAAACAGAAGCACAGAGGATAGAGCAAAACAAAACACCGGTCACGAATTAGAAGTAAAATGAGAAAATTTTAAAGAGAAATGTCAGAGGATTTCGATATATGAGAATAGGAGCTTCAGTTTGTTGCAGCGCCCCATTTGTTTGAACTATGAGAGGCGTCTAATCTTACGCTACTCCTACATCCTGCGTCATACATCATGTCAGGGGTTACTTTTGTGGCGCAAGATGTACTGCGTACTGTCGTCTGCCGGAAGCTAGTTATTTGAGTTAATAAAGTTTTAAATATGGATATTTCTCTTATAACAACCCATCGCTTCACTTCAGAAGGCCTTTAATAACCCCCCGGAGCTGTGTGGATTATTTTTATGATGGATGGATGCATTTTTTTTTGGCGTCAAAATAATGAGTGCCATTCACTACCATTATAAACCTTGGAGGACTAAGGATATTTTTAAATATTACTCCAGTTGTGTTTGGTTGGCTTGAGGGTGAGTAAATCACAGGATTGTTTAAATTTTTTGGTGAACTATCCCTTTAACTGGACATTAACAGCATACCAACATGAACATAAACCAGGGAATAGCTTGTTGGCTCTCTCAATGAGAAGAGACAAAATCTTCCAATATTCACACTTCAATGGGTTGCAGGGACTGCGGAGAACCATGGAAACATTACACTTCTAATGACTAAAGCAAAGCCCTGCAGGGAGCCTTTATACTAGAGTCTTTCTCCAATATTAAACAGTCAGTCATGTGCTTATGTAACTAGATCTTACTTTCTCAGAGGTGCGGCCGGTCGAACGGGACCTCTTGGCACCAGCAGGAGGGCCTTCTGTGTGGTTTCGGGATGAGCGCTGAATTGAGACAGATTAAATAATCAGAAATTGATTGAAATTTGTAAGTGATTTGGCTAAATGTGGATTTATTGGGAAGCTTACTCTCTTTTGTCGTTTCTTGAGACGAACGGTCCTGATTGCAGAGGAGTCCCAGTCCTTTATTTAAAGAAAAGCCATTTAAAATATTACAGCAACAGTAAAAATTAAACCAATAAAGGATGGGTCAGTTTCAATTTCATTCAAATGTTTCACTTTCTCACTGTCAGGTTTGAGACAGCAATGCATATAACATTACTATTTTTAATATTCAAGGAAATGCCATACCAAAGAATCATCAGTTTTATCATAGCTGATGTCTGACAAGATAGATGCCGATTCATCAATGGTGGTCAGTCTAGAGGAGACAGTGTGAAAAAACGAAAAGTTACAGCAGTAAGAAATACAATTCAATCATAAAAACAGAACCATTTGTCTTCTATGACATTCACGTAAATCCTTGAAGATATTCTATTAAAGATGCTTTAAAAGTCCAAAATCAATCATCTTTACCATTCAAACAAAACAATAATCTTTACCATTTTTCAACAAATGTAATAGCTGAAAAGGTGTGAAGAAAAGTTAATGTCACTCAAGCTGAAAAACCAATAATGTTATAACTCTTTATGATTCAGTCATATCCTGACAGATTTCTGAGAGAATATCCAGCTTCAAATAATGTCTTGTTTGTAAAGTGCTTAACACAACACACATTGTTTCAAAGCAGCTTTACACAAATTTACAATGTTAAAGCTGTGATGACATGGAAGTAGCGACAGATTGTTTAAGAATATGGAAGAAATAATGTAGCTTGGGCACTTTCCCATTGAGAATGGGCAACAAATTTCTATCTGGATACTTCAGATCGAAATTTGTTACCCATTCTCAATGGGAAAATGCCCAAGAAACATCGCTCGGAAACACTGCTCAAAAAGTTACCCCGTGTATCATCACATTAGGAGACACTTTGCAGGTTTGGTTCGATTAAAACAAACTCTGGTGCGGTTCGACTGAAATATGAACACAACACGCACCAAAGACATCTAAACAGCCCTAAAACAGGATGTGATGTCACCAGATGTGACCCTAAAAAGGACAGAATGCTGAAGCATGCCCGTTTTTTCATGTGATGGGAGCTATGTTGCCCATTACAGTTCGGTACAGGCATCATAAATGCCATCTTCTTGTAGCAGATCTTTGTTTGTGTGTGTGATGTAGGAATTTCTACAGCTGTTTTGACTCCTTTATACATTTTATAAGCTCTTCGCGAGTTCTCAGCTGGTCAAAATACCATCATACGCATCTAGCAAAGCACAAAGCATTGTTTCGGATGTTTGTTAAGTTCTGTCACAAAATTAGTCTTAAAAATGACAGTGTGAATGCAGTAAAAATGAAATGAGGGATGAATTGTTCACAATAAGATCTATACCATTAACTTAGTAAATAGATAGGGTTAATTTAAATTTCATGACGACTTTATATGACATAAATGACGGGGTTTAAGATTTAGGTTATTTCTCCAATCCTTATGCAATTTAACTGAAAAGTTAACTGAAAGTCATGCCGCAATACTCAAAAAGCCTAGTACATATTACAAAATAATGGAATGAAAACTCAGAAATGAATCATATTACATAAGTAAAACAGGTCGCTTATTCCCTTACCGTCGGCTAGTGTTGAGGTTTGTGGGATTCTGGGAACGGGCATTCAGAAAGGCCAGAGCGGAGCGCTGCTCCTCATTTAACTGGATGCTGTTACTGGAGCCTTCAGTCACCAACAGCTCCCGGATGAGCTGGATCTGACGGTCCTGCAGATGAATAAAAGGGAACGTCTGTTTTTTGAGCCTAAATTCAGAGAACAGGTCTACCCCACAAGTAACCATGCAAAAAGAAGCCTACAAACCAGTTTTGCACAGTCAGCCTCAGCTTTCTGTCGCCGACGGATCTCCACATCCACTTGGTTGCGGGCATGTTTGAGCTTGACCTCCAGCGCTCCTCGCTCTGTCTCGGCCTTGGTGAGCACCTCCTTGCATGCATTCAGCTCACGCTCAAGTCTCAGCCATTTACGACGGCTGTCCTCAAAGTTTAGGGCCATCTGAATGAACTCTGAGAATTGAGGTGAATATTTAGTGGGAGAGAAAATGAGACACTGAACTACTACAACATGTATTTTATTTAAAATATTCACCACAGCCAATACTTACGGGGCTCGATGCTTTCATTGAGAACATCAGCTTGTGCCCGCAGGCTTTCAAAAACACTGTGAAGATTCATCACAGCAGTCTCCATATCCTCCTGCAGTGGAGAAAAAAAACATTTTAACTATGTGCACCAGCTCAAACAAATAGCTAGTTTTATTTTGCTTCTAGTAGACTCAGCAATTTATTTCAGCTCAATAAAGTTAGCATATGATTATTGTTAAAATCTCGAGACCACACATTCCACTGTATGGACATCTTTATCATACAAAATATTGGGGGCGTGGCCAATGATGAACATGTATCTGCATAAGATACACACATAATATCAGTATTATCAAAAATCTAATAGTAAAAATGCATAAATTAGTGACAAAATATTAATAACATACTTTAAAATAAATAAGTGTACTGTACACTATAATAACGTTAATAAAAGTATTATAAGTATATATAAGTAGTATAAAACCAGTTTTTGCAGGGATTAGGAAAGCACAATCGTAGACAAAGACATCCGTGCCACATTTAAATCACAACACGTTCAACGGTGAACAACAGCAGTACAGTAAAACATTAGCATGTGTTTCTAAACGGCTCGTCTATGGAAACAAACAGTACAAACATTGATTTGCCACGTAATATAACTTACGGCTTGTTGTAGACACCCAGCCTTGTGTGTAAGCGATGTAATGTAAAATTAAAACTTGAAAAGATATTTTTTCCAGAGACAACAGTACCGCACCGGTTTGTTCAACCAAGTTTACCCGGATGTGTCGATAACGTTAGCGTCTAGAGGAGTTGCGTTTCAAATTTACCCGCCAGCCAATCAGCGCCGCTCGGCGTACGTATGCACGTTGACGCAGTACGTACATGCGGCGCGTCTGCTGTACATGTAAAATCCGGTATTCCCCTTGAAATTGTCTCCATCAACAAACGATAATAATTTATAATAAAAGGGAATTACAAAAAAAATTTAAAATTATTAAAATATTTTTTCAAATGCCCCCTCTTCGCTGAGTATCTCGTTTGGCTCTGTTATTTAAACCCAGCAAAAAAAAAATTAATAATATTCAAAAACAGAAGTAAACCAGATTTAAGAAAATATCAGTGTTGGTGCAATTATGAATAAATGTGAATGACTCCTTTTGGTATCCATAAACCAGTAGGCCTAATGTTCTGGGCAGGGGTTTTCAAAATGTCCGCACAGGAGTGGAAAAGTTCAGAGAAAGGCAGTGTATAGATTGTTCTAAATAAATACATTTGGTTAAAATTTAAAATATTTAAAAACAATAAACAACTTTTAATACTGAAGACAAGTACCCACTTAAATTATTATTTAGCACAGGTGTTGCTCACATTGATTCGGTTTGGTTTCATTCATATTTTCAGAGGAGCTGCCTGTATTATATAAAAAAGCAATACCTAAGAAATGGCTGCATGAGAATCCACCAACAAAAGAATAACATGGATAAATATTACAATTACTGGTCAAAATGGTTATTGTATGAGTGTGAATGGAACAGGGAGATATTGTAAGTACAATGTTCCCTTCCTCACATGTACTATACGTTGTATGTTTTATGAGGGGATCTTTAACCTTTTATGACAAATATTCTCCTTGTGAATGTTTTTTTCTTTTCTCTTTCTCTCTCTTCCGAGTCTATTGGGAGAGTAACCCCATATGGGAATATACTGCAAAATATAATGTGATATATTATATAATACATGTCCATATGGGAAACTAGTGCTTATATTTTTCAATATACTGCAAATGCACTGACCATGTATGGCTATATATTGATACATATAAAATATTTATAAATGAAGACAAAAATAGCATTACATTTATAAAGTTTTATCTTTTACACTGACCATGTATGGCTATATATTGATACATATAAAATATTTATAAATGAAGACAAAAATAGCATTACATTTATAAAGTTTTATCTTTTACCGTTCCCATATAAATATGAATGTATTGCACGCATATATACACACATTCATGGAATGAGTTACAATCAGTGGTTACAACAGATTTAGTTCCCAGCATGCTTTTCTTCTGACTGTTAAAGGAGACTAAATGTTAAAATTAAGTGCTATTTCATGTTTTGCTCAATATCTGTTAGTGTTTAAAGTTGTATTGTTTTGGAATTTAAAAGGTTTTCTGGAATGTGTGAGTTTTTTGGATTGCCACTGTGCTGAAGAGTAGAGCCTGAGGTTAGGTTTATGATTGGCTGAACACCATTAAGACTGTAATAACTGTATTTAAAAAATAACGGCTGTGCATGCTATAGCACAATGATAGTCTTTTTGGTAGAAACTTTAGTATGTGCAGGTGTGCTTTTGTTATCTAACTTGAAAATATGAAACATTTAAATATGTAAATAATTATAAAATATAAGAAATGTGTTACAAAATATATTTGACCATGTATGTGTTTATACTGCATGAGTAAATATATCTGTAATATATTATGCATGCAGCACCATATAAATCTGAAGTATATTACTGAATATAAAATTACATACATTATGATATATTAGTAAATATATTATCATATATTTTTCAACATATGAAAAGCGGCAATTACTTATGTATTATTCAATATATATTGTGATATATTTACGCAATATATTTTTCGGTATATTTTCAAATATACAGTTAAATCATGTAATATATTGATCATTCATATATAGGGAAATATATTTTCTTTCCATAAGGGATGAAGTAAACTGTATATGAACAACATAATTGTATGTGATACCCCTAGTGACCTCTCTGTTCCGTTCTTTTGTATGTGTTCTACTAAAATCATATAAAAAATAAATAAATAAAAAGGTGAAAATAATAAACAACAAAATTTGTTTAAAAAAAACAATACAGTAGCCTACTATTCTGAGTGGAAAAAGAAATGTAATGATGTAACAATCAAAACCAAAATTATATTTCAAATAATATTTTACACATATTTAAAATATGAATCTTCACAGTGTGAATTGGGGCATTATACAAATGTAGATGCCTTTTAAATTTTTAGGATGGGGTCCCTCGCATGAGGATCATATATGGCATAAATGATTGAAAACCCCTGCCCTACAGCTGCTTTTCATGCTGCTAATTTAAGTAGGCCATACATAAATTAATTAGATAAATAAATTAATTAATATTTCCTTTCTAGATGCATAAATAATTTATTATTTATGCCTATTTCCTATATTATCTAAATAGTACTGCGACTCTCCTCTCCTTGATGATGCACTGTTGTAGACTATCTATCTATCTATCTATCTATCTATCTATCTATCTATCTATCTATCTATCTATCTATCTATCTATCTATCTATCTATCTATCTATCTATCTATCTATCTATCTATCTATCTATCTATCTATCTAATCTATCTATCTATCTATCTATCTATCTATCTATCTATCTATCTATCTATCTATCTATCTATCTAATCTATCTAATCTATCTATCTATCTATCTATCTATCTATCTATCTATCTATCTATCTATCTATCTATCTATCTATCTATCTATCTATCTATGAGTCATTCCATGAAACCGGTACGATTTGGACTTACACATTTTTAGATTTTTTTCTCAAAATGTATTACTTTTCTGAATACCCCACAACATTTATGACATATTTAACTTCCAGAAAAACATATTTTCCCATCTCAGGCATCAAATCCCTATTGTTGTTGGTCATTATTTTAAGTTATGGACACTATGGGAGCTCTCTGAATATTATTATAAAATGTTTTTGTGATAAAATCAACATTTTCCTAATCAGATGTCCCTCACACTAATTCAGTAATTGCAAATAAAAAAGTTACATAAAATCTCACACTTTTGCTATATTAAAGCCTGAAATGGGCACTTTTTGTGACAGCAACCACATCATTTCTGATCAAAGGCTTAACTTCAGAATTTGAACTAAAATCAGTATTCTTATGATTCCTCTGAACATTTCAGACAGAATTCAACTAACTTTAAATTATTTTTCATAAACATAACAAATAATAATAATAATAATAATAAAAATGTATTTGTGACGGGGTTGTGATTTTTTGTCTAAATTGGCCACTGTTCTAAATCTAGTGAATAAATGGAGAGCACATCATGGCATGCATGCTATTAAGAAATCATGAATAATGTTATAATTACAAAGATAATTTTCACAAGTAATAGTTTTCTATCTTTAATTGATGTAACGGGGTTGAGTCATTAAGCTTGACAAACACAATTTCACAACATAATTTAGTTATAATTATTAAAGAAGGTGGTAACTCGCCTGTGTCTGCTAACAATGTTGTTCAGAAGAATTCTATGATGTCACTTCCTATCAATGATGTCACATAAGTATCAGTTCATTATTTTTATAGGGGGAGAATGGTTTGTGTAACAGGGTTGAGGGGTTACTGAGGTACGGAACTAAATTATTTGATTATAATGAATAATCATGAATTTACTTAGAAAAAGCAAAAAAGCAGAGATGGATATTTATGGGAATGGCAAATGTATGGACTTTTTTTTTCTCATTTTATTATTCATATAGCCTACCAAGTACACTTTCATAGAAGGCCTTAAGGGACACAACGAAATAGGTGGTGTCAACTGAAAAAAAAACAAAATAATTTCTAATATGAAGAAAAAAACAAAATAATTTCTAATATGAAGATAAAATGTATGTCTTTTTTTAAACATTATTAAAGGAGACATTTCAATTAATACAAAAAGCTTTTAAAAATATATTTTGGTGACCCAATAGATAAAATACACTGAAAAAGGTCAGAGGGACTCAAATCGTTCCAGTTTCGTGGAATGACTATCTATCTATCTATCTATCTATCTATCTATCTATCATCTATCTATCTATCTATCTATCTATCTATCTATCTATCTATCTATCTATCTATCTATCTATCTATCTATTTCAGCACACTGTTAATCAAGAGTGTAGTGACTGATCGCTCAGACACAGTGAAATTACAAAAAGGGGCTGAAGCCAGAAGAAGAAACGTGTTGTCTTGATTAATATCCTAGTTGGTCAATAGGCACTGACACTGTACTGTGGGAGGGAGGGATGGAAAGAGAGAGAGAGAGAGAGAGAGAGAGAGAGAGAGAGAGAGAGAGAGAGAGATAGCCAACTTTACACCATCCTATTAAAGAGATCCGCCAGTTGGGTGTGCAGAGCAACTTGCAGCACCAACTCAAACAAGGCTTTCAAGTGCTGGAAGAGCAGTGAACTGCATTAGGAGATATCGGTGCTGAATCCTGCAAACATGATTGCAACCACACAGCAGAATATGACAACGGAGCTGGTAAAGCTAAACAGCATGTTTTATCTTTCGCATGAACAAAGACTAAATGCAGACTGACGATAAAACGCGTTTTGATGCTGTTTTTTTTTACACATCTGTGTGAACTAGAGCCGCAGCAAAGGAGCGCGTGCACGTGCGAGAGAATACAAATCTGTGCACACGACCCTTTCATACCCTGTTTATAAACTGTATCTAAGCTTGTTTGAAGTCATTTATCCGTCAAAGTACATTAAAACATGTTTGTTTAGCACAGGTGTTGCTCACATCGGTTTTCATTCATACTTTCAGAGGAGCTGTCCGTATCTCTCCGTGTTTCGCTCCGTTACACCAGTTACTACTGCAGTGCTTTCCATGACTCACTGATTAATTGAAGTAGGGCTTTTCCGAGAGAGCTTACTATCTGGCGGCCGTTTTCAACTTCTTCTTTAAGGTTTTAATGTCTCTGAAATCGAATGTGTTGTTTGGTAGCGCAGTCGACTGATGTAAATTCGCTGTGAAGATTGCAAAAGCTGCTGGACGTTGATCTCAGAGCCGTGATAATCTGAAAGAAACTCAAATGAGACTCTTTATCCATAAACACAAATGTCTGCTATGAGACAATGACGAACATTTCATTTAGGTTATTCAAAAATGCATTCAAATTGAAGTTCATACAAAAATGACTCTACACATATATGACTAAAACGTTTAAGAGTCATTTTTATATTATTTATTATAGGATTTAAAGTTTTAATAAATGTCCAGATGTTGCTATGACAGAAAAAAGGTCTTATTAAACGCTTAAAAAAGAAGGAAATAGTAGTATATTTTTTTTATTTTTGAGTTTGCCATATCAAAGTGTTGGCAACCAACATGCAAAACGCCATTTTGTTGTCATGTGACTGAGAAAACATCAAAACAGAGATGACCTCTTTGTGACTTTATGGTTTGTTTTGCATTGTGACATTGTTTTCATGCCAATTATGCAAAATTAGGCTCAATATATTTACTGTAATATTCTGCATAAATCAAAGTTAGTAAATGACAAATAGGCTATTGAGATACACCTTATTTTTAAACGCAGAAGTAAGCTGCGTTTAAAGCTGTGAACATATAGCCTCTACAGGATAACAAAGTGCAGTAAAACTATTTGCGCTACAAACCAGTGTTTATGATTATGATAATAAATTAAAAATAATGTGATAAAAAATAACCGTTTTCAACATCAGACAACATAAACTGTTCTTGAATGCATATTCAGTATAAAAATATATAAAATTAAAATATGAAAATGGTTGATTTACATTATATGAAGACTTCAGATGCAAAAGCCTCCAAGTGCCATCTGAAATTTTCTTCTAAAATTTGCATTTTTATCAAGCTTGTATGTTTAGGGTCAATAATTTCACTCTAATGGCAATGAAAAGGACCTATTAATTGCCATTAGAGTGAAATTACTGACCCTAAACATATGAGCTTGATAAAAATGCTTATTTTAGAAGAAAATTTCAGATGGCACTTAGAGGCTTTTGCATCTGAAGTCTTCATATGGTGCTTAAAGTCACTGTGAAATCAAAATTCACAGTTCTTAATTTTTTATGAAATGTTGCAGTAGTGCGGGACAACCTGTCACTCACATGACATCACAGCAATAGCAAAAAACAACCATCCAAAGAACCAATCAATTCTCAATTCACCCTACATTTTATTTCACTCAGATATTCATCACAAGAAAAGACTATTAAAACTCACGTTTCATGCTGACTTTAATTGTTGTGAAAATAATGTAATCAATGCATAAGGTCCTAATTTTCTTAATTTTTCCTTTGACTTTGGGGTGAAATATGACTGGGATATGTTCTTGACAGATTTCACCCATATGAATATTATTTTCACATCCCTTTCAAATACAGATTTGTATCTCCTTTCCAAGAGCTCTCACACAGCGAATACTCCACCTGGTCAGTGTTTGCATAGTAATTCTTCATGCTGCACTGATAAAGATGATCACCTAGCTAGCGAATGGCACTTATTTCTAAAATGTTTATTTAAGAGCCTATTCTAGAGTGTAAGAGAGTGTGAAGTAGCAGTGTTTCTCATATGGTTGCAGGTGACTCATATGATACATCTTTAACTGAAACATAATCAAATCACTCCCTCCCTTTGTAGTCCCACCTCATTTGCATATCTTCTGCCTGGTGCCACCACCATTAAAAGCAACCTGCATGTGTAGACAGATGGCGATAAACGGCCAGAGAACTGCTGACATGTTAGAAGTGTCACCGTGACAAAATGTTATTGTTGTTTCTGCATTTGTGTTTGAGAATAAAAAGGGGTAGAAAAACAACAACAGTTAAGTCTAGGTGCAAAATGCTATTGCTGTCAATACTCTGATGCCAAGAGATGTCATAGAAAGCAATGTCTCCATTATAATAAATTATATTACCATGTATCTAATGAGTGGGAATGTGCATACAGTTCTGTTTCCTGCAGATAAGAAACACCCAGAGTAATTAGTTTCTTTTTCATTGTATTTCCCTTCATATCTGAAAACTAATATTCTGCACCATTCCTGTAATTTGTTTTTCAAATAACTACCACAATGATTCAATGTGTAATTAGTAGAGCTGCACAAATATATATATATATATATATATATATATATATATATATATATATATATATTATATATAGATAAATATATATATATATATATCCAGAAATTATCAAAATATCGCAAATGTACATATGGCTTGTGATAACTGAATGATTTTAATATTCAAAAAGTTACGTAAAGTCAAATTTTTTTGTTGATGCATACATGACATGGACACATGACTGTTACATATGTGTGATATGCATAATGTTAAAAAGAGTTAAGCACAATAAGCCACAGAAAAGAACTTCTTTATGAATTTCTTTGTTCTGCTGAACACAAAGGAAGATATTTGGAAGAATGTCAGTAACCAAACAGATCTCGCCCCCCATTGACAGCCATAGTAGGAAAGATAAATACTATGGTAGTCAATGATGTTTGGTTACTGACATTCTTCTAAATATCTTCCTTTGTGTTCAGCAGAACAAAGAAATTCATGTTTGGAACTAGGGCTGCATGACATATCGCGATTTATCGCAAATTTTATCACATGCGATTTGGCAAAGGCTGTGATTATTTTATGCGCAGCTTGTCAGAGCTGTGATCAGTATTAAAGGTGCCCTAGAATCAAATTTAATTTACCTTGGCATAGTTAAATAACAAGAGTTCAGTACATGGAAAAGACATACAGTGAGTTTCAAACTCCATTGCTTCCTCCTTATGTAAATCTCATTTGTTTAAAAGACTTCAGAAGAACAGGCGAATCTTAACATAACACTGACTGTTACATAACAGTCAGGATCATTAATATGTACGCCCCCAATATTTGCATATGCCAGCCCATGTTCAAGGCATTAGACAAGGGCAGCCAGTATTAATGTCTGGATCCGTGCACAGCTGAATCATCAGACTAGGTAAGCAAGCAAGGACAATAGCAAAAAATGGCAGATGGAGCGATAATAACTGACATGATCCATGATATCATGATATTTTTAGTTATATTTGTAAATTGTCTTTCTAAATGTTTCGTTAGCATGTTGCTAATGTACTGTTAAATGTGGTTAAAGTTACCATCGTTTCTTACTGTATTCACAGAGACAAGAGCCGTCGCTATTTTCATTTTTAAACACTTGCAGTCTGTATAATTCATAAACAACTTCATTCTTTATAAATCTCTCCAACGGTGTGTAATGTTAGCTTTAGCCCGTTAGCCACGGAGCACTATCAAACTCATTCAGAATCAAATGTAAACATCCAAATAAATACTATACTCACATGATCCGAAGCATGCTTGCAGCATGCATGAAGAACATCTTGTAAAGATCCATTTGAGGGTTATATTAGCTGTGTGAACTTTGTAAATGCACTGTATTATAGTGGAGAGCTCGGGGGGCAGGGAGCACAAGATTTAAACGGGCCGCAGCCTGAAGGCAGTTAAAAAAATTGATTAAAAAAATCTATGGGGTATTTTGAGCTGAAACTTCACAGACACATTCAGGGGACACCTTAGACTTATATTACATCTTGTGAAAGAACGTTCTAGGGCACCTTTAAATGCTGCTCCGTCTGAAATCCAGAGGGCGTTCTTGCACAGAAACTCCAAATATGCCCTGCCTCAGTAGTAGATGACAAGCATCATTTCAGGAAATCGCTATGGTCATCATACTATAGCTGTAGCTGAATAAACAGAAGATTGAAAGACTTTAATTGATTAAACATGACTACTAAACACACGACTGCCTTATTCTTTGTAAGAAGACACATCATCTCACAGAAGGATGCTCAACTGTCGTTATGAAGTGAGTTTGGAGTAAAAACATGTTATTAAATGTTGTCTTTTGTTGGACAAGATGTTAATAAATGCTTATGTCTGGAAAGATGTTTGACGTGTGTTGCTTTTTCAAACGTACATTATAAGCGACTCAAACTCGCAGTGTTCAGATGGATTAGCATTTGGAGTCATACTTCATTGACAAGCTGCGCATAAAAAAAACAAAAAACAATCGCAGCCTTTGCAATTTCATAATCGCACTAAGAATCGCGTTGAAGCGCGATTTCAATGTTATCAGAGCCGTGCCGCTCTTAAAGTGACAGCAGCCTAATAAACCTGCTGCCATCTGTGTCATTAATA
This sequence comes from Chanodichthys erythropterus, assembly GCF_024489055.1. Lineage (NCBI taxonomy): Eukaryota > Metazoa > Chordata > Actinopteri > Cypriniformes > Xenocyprididae > Chanodichthys > Chanodichthys erythropterus. The sequence continues at coordinate 29,698,603 of NC_090240.1, forward strand.
TTAACCCTTTGAGCGGTACGGCCCCACATATGGGATTTTTATTTCAGTGCCCCTGGGCGTACGGTACCACATATGGGATTTCGAACGTTCAGCGGCGTCACATAACTGCCAGATTCAAACTGTGCTTTCGCGCTCTGGCTACAAGATGGACGCGCGCAGCTCTTGTCATATATCACAGCTATGCAGTGTTTTCAGGCACATAATGTTTATTTTAAGGTTTCAGACATTTAAATATGCATAAGCACCATTAAAACAATACATTAAGCGTTTATAATTTACACACTGATGTCCGACATCAGTGGAAGCAGCAATAACAAATATAATTTGGCGACATTTATTCATATCTCAGACACACATAATGGGCCTAATAAAGTTTACTCTATTATTCTTCCAGTTCACCAGCCACTTACTTGCATATATTTCGGAAGAAAATTATAAATTAACCTGCTGTAAATCCGACTGACAGGACTCTTGTGAACTGCAGCGCAAACTAAGATGGCGGCGCCCATCTCGCGTTTAGATCAAGATAAAGATCATTTATAAAGGTTTTAAAACGACAAAGCACACTCACTTACACATATTTGAGAATCGGAATATCAGATAGTTGATGACATGGCAAGGAATTTTGCGAATATTTTAAATAAAAAAGGAAAAACTAAATAATAGAGATCCATCTGTCATACAGTGTTATTGTTGCTGCATTCAGCGCTCATGACACGCAAGACGCGTCGCTATGGAAACATTAAAGGCGAACGTTCTAAAATATCGGTTAACAATTAATGTGCAGATATCATTGAACACTATTAGGAATTATATTAATAAGATAGATTTTTAGTGTTGTGTTTTTGCTTTCCTTAGTGTTTTCAGTTAAAGATGCAAATAATTTATTTCATGAGTGAAAGTGACTAATAACAGGACGATTACAGTGATAAAGTGAGTAGTGTTCAGCCAGTCACATACTAAAATTAAATTGGTTTTATTAGGTCAGTGATATGATTTCAAACATATTTACAAAAGTACTATTCAGTTTATTATGTATAAAACATTTCTAATGGCGACAAAATAACCTTGAGTGCACCTTTAAAATGATGGGTTCTCATCTAAATGTTGAGTGACAGGAAATGGTTCTATCGACATGACAGGAAGGTTTGAAATGACTCTCTCCTCATGTCAGATCAACCTATGTATGCTTGCTGACCTCAGCAAGAAAATATCTGTCTCATCCTGTGCACTGGAATGAACCTTCCAGGTTACATTTTGCAATTGGAATGAATAAGCACTATTTGCTTATTCAACATGCTACGTTATAATATAATATAATATAATAAATATAATATAATATAATATAGGCAAAATTTCTTAAGTATTATCTAAAACTTTAACTAAAATTAAAAAGAAACTGGAAAATATAAAAAATAAAATCTATAATTCAAAATATTAATTTAAAAACTCTATAATAGTATCTCAATGACACTAAATCTAGTCCATCAAATAATATTAAATGTTATGTGTAGCAAAATCCATCTGAAAAGTGTTATCCGTCAAAAAACCTTAAAACATTTTGAGATACATATGAGGAAATGATATTTAGAATTCAATCTTTTTTCCATCGACAGGAGGAAGGTCTCCTGAGACAGTGACCACTTTCTCAACTGCTTGAAATGTTAACGTGAATGATTCCGTGCTGGAATCTCATTAATTATGTAACTGTACTTTGTGTCATTGATTTGATCTGCATAACAACCTTTCCAGCCTTTCCTTTGCTTTTGCTCTATTGACGAGGAGATGTTTCACATCAAGCATTGACTATTTATGAGGTTTTAGCTCAAACAGCCAGAGTTAGCTGGAGAATAGTGTGGTTCCTCTTTGCAATTTCAAATGCAGCCATAATCTGGCCCTTTGCCCTTTTTCTGATCACACTATTTAGTAGTGATGTGTCGTTCTTGAACGATTCGTTCATTTTGAATGAATCTTTAATGTGACTCGGGAAGAACGAGTCGTCTCGGGGGGGTGATTTGTTCAGTCGCGCATGCGCAATATTCTACAGGTTCTGTACTGCTAGTAGTAGTTCTGATTCAATTGATTAGTTCATTTCATGAGTCTTTCAGGTTTTGAGTCATTCCTTAATCATGTGACAGACCCATATACACTAATTTTAGACCAATATATCAAGTCTGCCTAGGCAAAGCAATTATTATACCAGCAAACTCAAAATTGGAGTAAAAATGAACAAACTAGGCTCTACTGTGTATTGTAGGCTTGGATTATTATATTATTATATAGCCTAGTGTTTATGTACAGATAGACAGTCAAAAAGACAAATTAATCAATATTTTATTTATAACAGTGTTTTATTTAAAAAAAATTATAACACACCACAGATCCTCAAGAAACGGTAACAAAAACATAGTGACAGAAATGTCAGAAATAGTGTATGGGTCTGTCACGTGATTAAGGAACGACTCGAAAACCCGAAAGGCTTGTCAGACAAGAGGTGAGTTGAGCTTATCATAAACTGAAGACCCAGGTAAAGAATTAATTAATCTTTTCTCTATCTTACAGCATTGTGTTTTTGTATTGTTTGTAGTGTGATCAACGTTTGCATAAGATGTGTTGGGGAAGTAACACGTAACATTTTAATTACATTTTGCTAAAATGATCTAAATGAACGAAATGACTCAAAAAAAAAATTAGTTCATTTTGCTGAACGCGATTCAAAAGTCAGAGTCGGTAAAATGATCCGAACTTCCCATCACTACTATTTAGGAGGCTTTAGCAGTATTCAGAAAAGTTTATATCTGTGACTGCAAACACCTCCAGTTAGATGTTATTTATTCAGAATGCAGATTTGCTTTCTGATGGTAATATTTCATCTCCTAAACCTCAGTAGAACCAATGCATCTCATTACCGCTGCAGGAAAACCATGATTTGTGCTGACTTTGTGTTATCCGCTTTAGGCAGATACTCTGAGCACATCCTGACAGTTACCACTAGACTGATCATGATTGAGTGGGTTTTCTGTTTGCTTGAAAGATCCTTAATAAAGCATTCTATGTCTAATATCTCTGTGAGTAAGGCTTAGTGTCTTCTCATTAACCAGATGCCAATTAAATGCGAGTCATATTTCTTAGACGGTATTGGCTGACAGCTGTAAATGATTCATCCCCAAAACTTCTACGTTGCTGATGGCAGTACTTTGTATTAATCAAAACTTTTCCTTTTTTGCTTTCTCTTTCAAATCTATCTATCTATCTATCTATCTATCTATCTATCTATCTATCTATCTATCTATCTATCTATCTATCTATCTATCTATCTATCTATCTATCTATCTATCTATCTATCTATCTATCTATCTATCTATCTATCTATCTATCTATCATCAAATCTGTAAATTAACTAACTATAAAAAATGTTTTGCCATCAATCAGTGTTGCTCACAATCTGCACTTGTGTCACTGTGTTTATTTATTTTTTTATTCATTAATGATATAAATATGGACCTGAGCATCTGTTGTACACTTAAAGTAGAGATAAAGGTAGAGATAAAGGAAAAGAGTGAAAGAGAAAGTAGTAAAAATGATGAGTGAAAAGACAATCCAGGGATTGAGAAAACGTATTGCAAACCATTGTAATCCACTGTTGAATTCAATCAACAGATGTGACTATATTAGAAAACATCTCAAGTCCATTTATATTTGTACTCTTGAGGTCGGTGCTTAAAATTGCAGCGATTAGTCAGAAAATTTGCATGCAGTGACATCTTTCAGAATGAATTGTGGGAATTAGCTTCCTCTCATTACCACAGTAAATGCGAAATATAGAGCCCTGTCACATACTACAACGCTCACTTGTATTCTGTGATGATTTCTCTAAATCATTTAATTGTCTAATGAGGATTGGGTCACACTTCACATTATTGTGCTGAAATGTAATTATATAAGCAAGTACTGACTTAAGGTGTTATGATTCCAGCCTGTATTCCCCTGTCTTGTGGTTAAGGACTATGTTGAAGCATTTCTTTCCCATTGTTTCCATGTTCTTTTCCTGTGTGTAGTTCCCATAGTGATTCATTAGTTCACACCTGTTCGTCATTAGTGCTCGTTACCTTGTGTGTTTATACCCTCTGTGTTGGTCGTTTTCTTTGTGAAGCTGTTACATTCTTGTTCCTTGCATTTTGTTTCTGTTCCTGATTTGGATTTTCAATATGAAATATCTTTGTTTGTGTTTTTGCACAAATGTTGCTGCATCTGGATTCTTGCCCGTTTTCTTCCCTGCTGCCTTGTAACAGAATGACTGACACAAGGCAACACAAGGGTTTACATGACAACAATGTACTGAAGAAGGAAAAGTTTTACCTTCGCTTTTTATGCATCAACAACGTGGTCAAAACGCAAAGACACAGATCTTTGTGCGTGGTTCACAAAGATCTGTGGCTAAAAATGCTGTATTATGCATGCAAGGCCAGTAGTTGGCGATGTCACTTTGTAAAGAAACACTTCATGCCTATAGACTGAACACGTAATATGCACGTGCCAGTTTCACAAATTCACGTTTTTTGTACACTGAGACAATAACGGTATAGTTTTCAAAAACTCGCACTTTGAAACCGGATTTCAAAAGCTTGCGTTTTCAGGCCGGCAAAACAGTTTTGCCAAGTAAATGAACTGCCAAAACACATAAAAAGTTTTCTGATTTTATTTGAAATGGTGTTGTATAAATGGCTCCTTATATACAGGGTATAAATGCACAAGGTAACGAGCATTAATGACAAAGAGGTGTGAACTAACAAAACAAAAAGCAAACAGGAACTACATACAGGAAAAGAACACAGAAACAACGGAACAGAAACACTTCAACATAAAAGTCCTTAACCATAAGAAGGGGGAATACTACGGAAGAGGATTAGGGCCAAGCAATAATAAAAAAATAAAACCATCTCAAGATTAAACTTGTTAAATTTCGAGAAAAAAATCGTTAAATTTCGAGAAAAAGCCGAAATAAAATGTTGAGAATAAACTCATTAAATAACGAGAAAAAACGTGTTAAATGTCAAGAAAAAGGTCGAGATAAAATTTTGAGAATAAACTCTTTCAATTACGAAAAAAAAAACTCGTTAAATTTCGAGAAAAAAGTCGAGATAAAACGTTGAGAATAAAGTAATTAAATTATGAGAAAAAAGTCGTTAAATTACGAGAACAAATTCGTTAAATTACGAAAACATTTTATTTCGACTTTTTTCTTGAAATTTAACGAGTTTTTTCTCGAAATTTAACAAACCATCTCGAGATGGTTTTATTTTTATATATATATATATATATATATATATATATATATATATATATATATATATATATATATATATATATATATATATTTATAGTGTGAAACATGATATGCAACATGAAAAAGGAAATGATTGGATGGTGAAAATGGGTGTTACCTAGCAGATCAGAGCAAATGACAAAAAAACAAAAAGACACTTTATCTTTTGTCATGATTCCAGCCTGTATTCTATGGAAGAGGATTAGGGCCAAGCAATAATAAAAAAAATAAAACTTATATATATGTAATATATATATATATATATATATATATATATATATATATATATATATATATATATATATATATATATATATATATATATATATATATATATATATATATATATATACACACACACACACACAATTTTTTTCATGATTTATCACTTTTTTTTTGTTAAATCAACTTAGATAATTAATGTGGTTCAGGCAACATAATATTTTGAGTTTCTGTTGATCGGCAATTGCCTTTATTGTATTTTTAATTTCAATGAACTCAAAATTTTAAGGCAACCAACTTACTTTTTGAAATTAAACCAACTAATCTTTTTTTACAGTATAGAACTGTAAATGTGTGTTGTCTCATTAACTTTAAAATATATTTATTTAGCAGAATCTTTATTTGGACAATATAATTTATTTATTTAATCATTACTTATGTGTAAATTTGACATTGTAATACAAAATTTTCCAGAGAGTTTACATCACATAAATCACATAAAGTCATTCTTGCTTACATTTGACACGTATGATTCACTCAGTGGCATGAACACCATCTCTGAGTTGTTTTCCTGTCTGTAGCTAGAATGAGGGAGACAGTTTTGCGGAGGCTGTCACGCTCCATCCACGGGGTCCTTTGTGAAGCCGAGGACCTGTGGGCTGTTTGAAAAGTGAAGGAGGGCGGTAAGACTTTCTGACGGCTAAGGGAGCACATATACCGTGACTCTGAATCCAGAGCTACACTGTGGATGGATAATGAAAGGTCTGCAGGTGCCTTCTCTCCACCTCCTCTTGTAATGACATCCTTCCCATCTGGCCAGTGACAGCTTCTGCAGGAGCAATACAGCAACATAGTGTAACTCGATATCAACAACAGGCGTTAAAACTGTGAAAATGTGAGAGAATTCATTATTCAAATGATGTAATTTAGAGGAGAAATCATGCTACACTACATTCGCTGGTGTCACGAAGTTACACACAGTGGGTTATTGTATGTAGGCTGTCTTGGAATAGAGTTTTCAGTCTGGATAATGTCACGGAAGCTGAGCATATGGAGTTCACCATATGTTTGGCACCAATGTGTTGAACTCACATCAAGTCATTTTGAATGTACAGCTGGTCTATTTTTTTTTTTTGTTAGTATACACTGTTAGAATGTTTCAATTTGATCTTGAATGCTGTTAAAAGCAAAGCATGTAATTTTATTGTGAAAACTGTGAGGCTCTTTGGTGCTCTCACAAGACACTGACCATTAGTGTCATGTCTTTATTTATTTTCACCGAATCAGTTTTCTTGCTCCTGAAAACAAACATTTTGGAGAGAAAACACTAAATTTAAATGAAATCAGTACGCAAATTGGTTAATATTAAAGTTGAGCAAGAAACAGGTAGTGCTTTTTGCCATTGCAGCTAATTATCTGCAGCAAAAGCACAAGTGTCGGTCTATCTGAGTTCACGAAACCATTTAAACTCTGAGGGCGAGTACCACAGTGTGTACACAAAGACATATCATAAATTATAAGAAAATTGCTGACCACTAAAATATTGACAGGCTGCTCACTTGACATCCAGCTCTCCCTCTCTGACTTCACGCCTGTTGGTTGACGCTCCTGAAAGTCGTTGTTCATTTGCATAAAGTTAAACATATCACAATTTTGTCACGTTGCTGGACACGCCTACATCCTGTCGCCAACTGTCACTGTCACTTATTTAGCAGGAAATTATCTGCCCTCCATTGAAATTAAAGGATTAGATCACCCAAAAATGAAAATTCTGTCATTAATTACTCACCCTCATGTCGTTCCAAACCTTCCAAGACCTTCGTTCATCTTCGAAACACCAGTTAAGATATTTTTGTTGAATTCCGAGATCTTTCTGATCCCCCATAGAAAATGCAATTACCACATTCAAGGCCCAGAAAGGTAGTAAAGACATCATTAGAATAGTCCATGTGACTGCAGTGGTTCAACCTTAAAGCTGCAGTCTGTAACGTTTTTTTGGTTAAAAATGATTAAAAATCCATTTTTGAGCAAGTACATAACCAGCCAGTGTTCAAAACTATCTCCTTACTTTAGCCCGATTCACAACGGTAAGCTTGTAATAATGTTTCCTAATCCAGATGGAACTGGTGGGTTTCCGAGGGAAAAATTAAAGCATGCCGCCGTTCGTCTTTGCATCATTACGTCACGTCTGTTTTCGTAGAGAAGGAGTCCCAGCTAGTAGGCTATATCGTATGTGGAGGGTGCTGCAGGCTGCGGATCATAGACATTTCTCACAGCAGCTGCAATAAACTTATCATTTTGATGGCGGATCGTAATCCAGAAAGGTCCAAATGACAATCATCAGTGTTCAACTGGAGATTCACTCGTAGTCAAAAGCAAAAGACTTCGGACTGCGGAGTGGCTACAGAAACTGAAATTTACAGGTAACGCCAATGCACACTAAATACATATACGCACAATGCTGATGTTGTTAACAGTTTGAGAACAAATTATAACAATAATAATAATTAATAATAATTTAATCACCACTGGTAGCGTGATTTATTGCTTTTTTTCTCAGTTGGTCAGAACAAAAGTAGCATGTTACCTACTTGTTCAGATGACATTTTCCGGTGAAAATTCTAGAATCTGTGATTCTGAAGTACATTATCCACACCGATGTGGTGACTAACAGCAAACATTAGATTCATCTGCGCTGAGGAGCCATGCCAATACACAACCCACGTAAAGATGATAATTCCGCAAATAACTGCAATTGCAGGTTTCAAACAGAGATGGTGACAAAGAGGCAAAACTGAAAACAATTTCTTCTCTTCTGTGTCAGTCTCTGATGCTTTTTCCATTGTAAACACAGTGCAGAGCTTCCGGGTTCTACATCAGAACCATACCTGTCAACATTTAGGTACCAAAATCCGGGAGATATCAACAGCACAACTAGGTTGTGGGTTGCCAGGTTGAGGTCACAAATGGGTTGAGATTTATATGTTGTATGTTTTGATTGTGTGAGTAGAATGTGTTTCATACATGATCTGGCAACTGGACAACCTTGGATTAATATACTGTTGTGATTATTCATATAACGAGATTTGGGCCATTCAAATTACGAGAGTTTCCCGGGAGAAATAACAAAACAGGAGTGGGGCAGGATATGGATATGAAATATGGGAGATTCCTGGGAAAACGAGAGTGTTGACAGGTATGGTCACAACACCAGCTCAGTATAGGCCGGCTCCTGTGTCAGCATCACATGCACACGTCGTGCTGCTCACGTGAACAGCATGTAGTCACATGGACTTTTTTAACAATGTCTTTAATACCTTTCTGGGCCTTGAAAGTGGTAATTGTGTTGTTGTCTGTGGGGGATAAGAAAGCTCTTGGATTTCATCAAAAATATCTTAATGTGTTTCAAAGATGAATGAAGCTCTTATGGGTTTGGAACGAAATGAGAGTGAGTAATTAATGACAGAATTTTAAATTTTGGGTGAACAAACCCTTTAATTGGATCATGTCGCTTTATGAATGTATAAGAACACAAAACTGATGAGAGCAGCTCTGGTGGAGAACAGTGACTGGATCTAAAACCTTCAGATGACACACAGCTCATATCTCTGTCACTATATGTTACCGAAACCAGAACAGCTCTCTTGCACTGTATGACGTGACAGACAACTAGTTGTCCAGTCTGGTTCTGTTCACACAGCAGGGACTTTCCGAGAATGCAGTTGTGAATCCTGAAAATTTACGGGTGTGAGTTTGGTTATAGAATGCATTTATCATTGCCATAAATAACTGTGTGTGAATGGGAAAAATCTGAGAAACGTCTGCTTGTGCAACTGAAAAGGTTTGTGTGCTCAACTAGCTGTTGTAAATATCTAGTTTTTCTGTGCTCACCTGAACGTCACAGATCATTCCCTATGCAAATGTAAACACAGAGGCTACGTAATACGATTATTCAAATATCTGCTGTTATCTCTTTGTTAACTTCTGGTAAGGAGCTTTTTGAATTCACTGTGTGTATAATGATTGGCTAAACAACAGCAATTATTTCCTGGCAGCAATCTGTGCAGTTCTGTAGCTGATTAAATCATGTCTGTCTTAATTTGGGTTGCTTGAAAAAAAATCTTCCAAAAAAAAAAAAAAGAAAAGAAAAGAAAGAAAAAGTTGCTGTCAGTAATGTGAATGGACTTTTTATCCTTCACCCCTGGAGATGTTTTCTAATTGAAACAGTCTTGTACACCAAAACAAACCATTTGTGTTCAATGCTTGCTATCATTCAGAATGACTGCATAAATGGTGTCTGTCAAACCATTTTAAACACCTTCAGCTATTTAATGCTCCTCGTTTATCATTAGCTAACACATTGACTAAATAACACATTTAGGGGCTCATTTTATGGGAATCGGTTATGGCCCCATCCATTTAGTCAGCTTCAGTCATTACAATTAGATGTGGTTTCAGTTCAGTATAATGTATTTGTCAATATTCATTTCATATGCATTTATTTACCAACTGTAGCTGATATTTACTGGATTGCAGGTCATTTGTTTGCCCTCGGGGGTTTGAAAGACAGGACTCCAGCATATGCTCCAGGATTATGCAAAGCTCAGATGCATCGCATTAGCTCTGTGATTCGGCGCAAAGTAATTTTTCATCATGGCCAAACACTGCAGCTCAGAAGTTCCCATGAGTCTCATTTATGAATTACTCTGTCCCCACAGAAGTGGGCAGAATCCCTCAAGAGCAAATTGAAAATTGTGTTGTTGCTTCATGTAATGTTTTCCAGCTGGAATGGCAACCATAAATCGATCCACTCAGACATCAGTAAGGTGTATGTGTTTACTTCTCATTTTCTAAAAGAGGTAGAATTCATATAAGACTGTAGCTGATATCTGTGAATGTTTTACAGATTAACACAAGGTCTTAAACAGTATCTATTTTAAGTTTTTTTTACTCTAATTCGTATGAATTTTTACAATCTCATTAGTACCATTTCATACGATCTGCTTATGCCCCTTTAACGGTTAGGTTAGATTTAGAGAAAAATCCATTGGTCTTTGTAACAAAATATATATATATATTCCTGTCTCATTTGCTCAAAGACTCTATGTTGAAGTGTATTTTCTATTCCCATTTTTCCTGTGTTTCACTTCCTATGTTTGCCTGGGGCACGTTCAATCTCAAACCGGTGCTCTAAATTTTGCTACGGTTTCCTGGCTGAACAACATGTGTCCTAGAAACGGTGTGCAACGGGGTTTGAGATATGTTTTCTCTTGTTTGGTGGGTGTGTCAAAAATGTCAGCCCAATCGGCAGCAACATGTATATAAACCACGCGGTATTAAAGAGACAGCTTGCACAATGGGTCCAAGTACAGTCGTTTACAAATGTGTCCGCCGCAGCTCGGTATACGCAACAATTGAAGATATTAGAAGTCATGTTTGTTTTAAGAGTTTTATAGTAAAAATATAGCATATTAATTCTTCAAAAAGAACACAAAAAATGGCCTTCTCAGCTGCCATAGTTGCAACTCTTGTGTCATCAGAACTGGGTGTTCAACGCACCACTGCTTCAGTTTAAAAAACGTTTTTCAATGCTTGCTGAACGCAGCCCTGGTTTCACTAGACTTGTTTGAGACGAATCGGCACTAGGCAGAACGATTGGCGTATGACATCAAAGTACCGTGAAAGCGATTCAAAAGCATGAGGAGTCGAATGCTCTTCCAAACGCTCTCGCGGTAATTTGATGTCATACGCCGAACGGTTTGTGCAGTGGCGATGCATCTCGAACAAGCCTCTTAACTCCCTTGTTTGTCTCCATAGTTACCGTGTTTGTTGCTATGGTGAATAATTACCCTCACCTGTCTCTTGTTAGCGCCATGTTATCTTGTGTATTTATATTTGCATTTACATTTTATCATTTAACAGAAGCTTAAGTGACTTATGAGGAGAACATGTGACAAGCCCTAGTTAGTCCAGCACAGTATATGCAGCAAGTTTTTTTAACCCCTTAGCATTCCTGTAAAATTTGCCTAAAATGCCTAAAAAAGCATACCAAAGTAAATTGTATGCTGTTCTTGAACCATTACATGCGTGGTTTTGGTCTCTTTTGAAAGGTATGTGTACCTTAAGTAAAATAAGTAAGTATTAACGGGTCAAGTGTTGACAAAAACATTTTTGAATGGCTAAACACAAGAATTTGATGAATTTGATGCAAGCTGCTATTGGCAACCAGTGCAAATTGATGAGGTGAACTAGGTGTGATGTGTGATATCGACTCATTAAAGACCACTCTCTGCTGCATTCTGGATCAGATGCAGAGGTTTGACAGTACATGCTGGAAGGCCTGCCAAGAGAGCATTACAATAGTCCAGTCTGGATAGAACAAGAGATTAGACAAGGAGTTATATAGCATGCTCCTATAGGAAGGGCCTTATCTTCCTAATATTGTATCAGGCAAACTTGCAGGACCGGGCAATGTGGTCTGTAAAGTTTATGCTGAATACACACCATAAGATAATTGGGCTGATTTTGGGCCAATTTCTCCCCTTCCGACAATCCTAGGAAATGTCCTGATTATTTTGACGGTTCTACAGATCTTATCAGATTTTCCTGTGGTGTGACAGAATCTGCTCGGAACAATGTTGGAGCCGCCCCGATCGTGAATCGTAAATGTCAGTCATGTTGAATATTGTCACGAAACTGCTCCGAGACATTATTATTAGAGGGACAATCCAGAACCGTAATCCAAAATAACAGGCAATAGGTCAATATCCAGGCAGGCAATCCAAACAGGCAAACAAATCAGGGAACACAGACAAAAGGGTAATCCAGAAGACAGGCAAGAAATCCAAAAACCAAGAGATGTGAAACCAGCTAGAATGCTCCAAGATTCAGTGTAACAACTAACTAAACCTCGCAATGAGTGACGGGGTGAACCAGGTTTATAGAGAGGCTAATGAACAACAGCTGTGAATAATCAGTGATGAAACAGGGCAGAGGATAATGGGATATGCAGTCCAGGCAATGTATTATGGGTAATGGAGTCTTTGACAGCAATAATAGTCCAGGTTAGAGTGCCCTCTGGTGGCAATGACGGACACTCTCACTGGTGATTGTGACAAATATTTACTATCAGAAATCATGTTGTGGGGGGAACCCCGAGGACAAACGCGCGCACGCTCTGGAGATTATCATGTGAAACAAAACAATATCCAATCAGAAAGCTAGCTGACAGAAGACGGAAGCATAACAAACGCAGTCATGCACAAAGTAAAAACCCTTTACTTTTTTTCAGTTAATTTTCTGTCAAAATCATTCCAAACACTATCATCGCAATTTCTTTCTGCCTATCGTCCACCATCTTTATTCTGAAGTCTCGAGAGATTTTGCGAGATTACCCGTGTTCACAGTCGGAACTCTGGTTGAAAATCTGCTTGTGTGTGGAGCAAAATGGTTAAATCTATTTTTTTTTTTTTGTCCTCATGTTTGTGGTCTCTCATATTTTAAAAATCTTTTAGTGTGTACCCAGCATTAGCTTATCATCATTCTCAACTCCGAGGCTCCTGGCTATCCTAGAAGGATGACTAACCTAGCTGAATGCAGAAACTGTGATGAAGTGTTGGGATGGCCGAGATCACAAGCAAGCTGTCTTTGCAAGGTTGAGCTGAAGGTGGTGGTCCTTCATCCAGTTGGAAATGTCTGTCAGGTAGGCTGTGATGCAGCTACTGTCAGATCATCTGGCTGGAATGAGAGATATAGTTAGTGTTATCAGCATAGCATCAGATAGGAAAAGCCATGAATCTGAATGACAGATACTAATGATGTCACAGATGGAGAAGAGAAGTGGTCCCAGCACTGAGCCCTGAGGCACCCCAGTAGCTAGATATTGTGGCTTCACCCCTTCAAGGCACCCTGAAGGCTACAATAGTGTTGATTGCCAGGTCTTGTCCAGTGATGGCTGTTTTGTTGATGTGCTCAGTTTTGTTCCTCGTTGCTCTGTGTTTCCAGTTCTTCTTCTGCTTCTGTGTTTCTCTGATATTTTGTGTTAGTTCTTTACATTACCCTTGTAAGACTGTTGCGTTTCTGTTTAGATTTGTTTTTTCCTTGGATTATCTTCAGCATTGATGTATGTTTTTTGTTTGGATTTTTGGCATCTGCATACCTGCTTTTTCTCTGTGTTTTCTTGATTAAAAATTGCTGAACTTAGATCCTCGCCTCTCCTCTTCCCTGCCACTGTGTAACAAATCCATTTCTAATCCCTGGTTATGGCCATTTTTTGAAAGCAACAGATGAATCATAAGTATTTCATTATATTAGAGCAGAGCAGGATTTTTTTGGAGGGCTCTTAAAAGCATGAAATTTGTTGGCGTTAGGACAATGTTTTTCCCATAATCAATTTTAGTATTAAAATTGCTGGCCTTCCACAGGACATGCTCCAGCTGACCTACTGCTATTGAGATTAATGGGAATGCTATAGCTTTCTCAGGGTATTGTAAACGATGCTAAATGATGTTTTATTTAAATTGAGTACAACTTAAGTGAATTTACTTTTACTGAAGCACTTTTGTTTACATCTCATTTGCTGTTATTAAAGGTGCCCTAGAATCAAAAATTGAATTTATCTTGGCATAGTTGAATAACAAGAGTTCAGTACATGGAAAAGACATACAGTGAGTCTCAAACACCGTTGTTTCCTCCTTCTTGTGTAAATCTCATTTGTTTAAAAGACCTCTGAAGAACAGGCGAATCTCAACATAAAACCGACTGTTACGTAACAGTCGGGATCATTAATATGTATGACCACAATATTTGCATATGCCAGCCCATGTTCAAGGCAATACACAAGGGCAGCCAGTATTAACGTCTGGATCTGTGCACAGCTGAATCATCAGACTAGGTAAGCAAGCAAGAAAAATAACGAAAAAAGGCAGATGGAGCGATAATAATTGACATGATCCATGATATCATGATATTTTTACTGATATTTGCAAATCGTCTTTATAAATGTTTCATTAACATGTTGCTAATGTACTGTTAAATGTGGTTAAAGTTACCATTGTTTCTTACTGTATTCACGGAGACGAGCCGTCGCTATTTTCATTTTTAAACACTTGCATAATGCATAAACACTACTTTATTCTTTATAAATCTCTCCAACAGTGTGTAATGTTAGCTTTAGCCACGAAGCACAGCCTCAAAATCATTCAGAATCAAATGTAATCATCCAAATAAATACTATACTCACATGATGAACATCTTGTAAAGATCCATTTGAGGGTTATATTAGCTGTGTGAACTTTGTAGATGCACTGTATTATAGTCGAGAGCTCGGGAGGCAAGGAGCGCACAATTTAATGGGGCCGCTGCCTGAATCGGTGCATAGTTAAAGATGCCCCCAAAATAGGCAGTTAAAAAATGTATTAAAAAAAGTCTATGGGGTATTTTGAGCTGAAGCTTCACAGACACATTCAGGGGACACCTTAGACTTATATTACATCTTGTAAAAACTGGTTCTAGGGCACCTTTAAATTATATTACGTATACAGCAGAAACATGTATGTAGCTAGCCACTTTGCTCTCTAGATATCAATATCAGCATCTCCCAGTAATAAACCCATATTAGCCCACATGTAATCCCAAGGGATCACAGTTCACCATTCTGCACCAGCTGTCTATTTTCTCCCAGAAAACACTCACATGAGACTTAATGTCTCTCAGAACAATCAGATTAGCTCCCCGCTCTCATATTAATTATTTCCCACTGGAGTTCCCCTCACTTCCCTTGGTATCGATCTCCTCTGCTTGTTCTGAGGTTAGGTACGTTAAGATTTTGCCAATGAGATGTACATTATCGAACCTCTAAACATGTTTCTCTCCCTCCTATAGCACGGGAGCATCGTTGATGAGATTGTCGCCCACGCGGAACCTTGCTTTCTGCATTGCAGGAGTGGCACAATATATGTGACTGACAGCTTTGTACAGGCGCTGCTCTGTGAACTGAGCGCTTGAGTGGAATACAATGAGAAATCTGTCTACTTGGGACTCTGCCCGGCTGAAAATGTGTCACTTTGACACCAGTGCCAAGGCTTTTGAAGGCCAGCTGCTTTCACTTTTACTCCATGGCTCTATTTGTCACCTCCCTTTTCACAACGGCTCTCAGAATCGTTAAATCTCTTGATCTAGGGTGCGTTTCCCATACAATGATGCAACTCGTTGATTAACTACCATACCAGCCATGACTGTTTCTTGAAACCGTAGTAGGTAACATGGTCACACCTCTGTAGTTTGAACCACATTGGTTCAGCAATATAGGACTGTCGTTAATGACGTCACATGCAGGTGGAGGAGTAATAACTTCTGCTAATTAATCTATTTGAGATCTCTGAGATGCTGATGTAACAAACATGTCACATAATGACTACTCCACAGTTTTTGTTCCGTGCCATTTTGCATTATTTGATGCTTGATTCATTGTGGGTTCCCTCATACGTCATACTCCAGAGTTCCCTTCTGCATTTTACGCACATAGATTCAAATGTACAGTACAGGGATGTGATTTTCTGTATTTTTATATTTTACAGTATAATAATATTATTGCAATAGTAATATATTTATTTTATTATTTAAATCATTAAATTAAATTATTATTATCATTGTTTTTGTTGTTGTGTAGTCATACGGAATAAGGGTTTTCCTTGAT